>NC_143511.1:41459056-41763639 GCF_031878675.1 Megascapheus bottae
TTAGCATCATAAGACAAATAAAGGACCCCTACCAAAATTTGAATCCAAACTTTCCGCATTCCTACTGCTTGGCCATATTTTATATATTAAAGTGTTAATCAGTTTATTAAAAGACTGTTTTGAATTACGCATTTAAACCATTGTATTTGCTTACATGTACTTTATATATAAAAAGTTGAAGTTTATCAAAGACATATTCATAGGATGATATTTTTTTGTTAGTCCTGGGCTTGAGCTCAGCGCCTGAGCACTGTCCTTGGATTTTCTCAAGTCTCTAACCTTACCACTTGAGCTTCAGCACCACTTCCGACTTTTTTCTGTGTATGTGGTACTGAGGAATCGAACCCAGGTCTTCGTGCATGCTAGGCAAGCACCTACTACTAGGCCAAACTCCTGGCCCCCATAGGATGATTTGTTAACTAGGTAAGCATAAAACGAGCTTATATAAAACCTTACATACACACACACACACACACACACACACACACACACACACACACACACACACACACACACACTGCCTTACTGAGATCTGGGCCCTGCTCTTTAGTTTTTTCATTCTGGGCTATAATTGACCATTTGACTCACACCTCCAGCATTTTCGTGGTTAGAGATAACAGTCTCTTAGATTTATATGCCTTATCTGGCTTTGAAAGACAATTCTCAGACATCACCGGCATGAGTATCTAAGATTGCAAGCATGAGTCTGTTTTACCTGGCTTTTGATGTGCATTATACCCATTTTACTTAATAGAAACTGCTATAGCTTGAACAAAAGAAGAAAAGCAAGAGTTATAAAATTCAGACTGCAAAAGCAAAATAAAATTGTCCAAAACTGTTGTGCTTTATTAGTGGCTTAACACACAATAGTAATAATAGATGAGTATCTTTCCTCTTTTGACTCAAAGAGTTCAGAACTTGAAGCACACTCAAGGTTTTCTTTCTTTTTTTGTGATGTTATTTTTGTTATTATAATTTTTATTAGCACTGAGTTTTTATATCATATTTAAAATATCATGCTCTACAAGTAAGTATTGAAGAAAAAATCTCTATATGCAATCACTAGCACATAAATTTAAGAACATACTTAAAATTAAGCTGAGCCTTTGAGTGCCATAGATACATATAGATCTATATAATATAGCAATATATATCTACAGAATATATATTCTCTCATAGACCTATATGTTTATATAGATATATTTATTTATATCTCCAAATTCATGTCAATGACCTAGAGTACCTGAGAATTGAGTCCTCGCTCTTGTACTGTTTAGACCTAATACCCACATATCAAGGAGACCGTGTGCCTTCTGTTCCTTTGGTCTTGGCTTATCTAACTCAACATAATTTGCTCTAGCTCCATCCACTTCCCAGGGAATGACATTATTTTATCTTGTCTTGTGGCTATGTAGAATTCCATTGTGTGTGTGTGTGTGTGTGTGTGTGTGTGTATATATATATTTATATATATATATGTATGTATGTATATATATATATTTCACATTTTTTGTATCTGTTCAACACCCATGGTTATCTTATACAATGTAAACTCCCACAAGCTCAGGATACATTTCAATGAAATGTCTTTTTTCTCTCTCTCTAATTATCTGCCTTGTAAGACATTGAAGGAGTTATAAGGTAAAATGAAAGTAATTTAAAAGTAATTTATATCAATTTGACCATTCACCTTTAGTGAACATATTTATAATATTTCATGGGCATATGTGAAAATGGAACCAGGCAAAGTGAGGGATGGGTGCGTCTGGTAGAGATAAGGGAGAGTATTGAAATGTGATGCTAATCAAAATGCTTTGTACTCACAACCTGACATGTTGAATTAAATGTCCTTTGTACAACTACTTAAGGATAATGAAAATTAATTAAATTTAAATAATTAAAGATAACAAAGAGCACTTTCAGAGAAACCCTTAAACTGAGCCTGTGGACATATACTAGAAAATAGTATGTCAATAAATATTGCATTGCTTTTTCTTTAAAAGCAGTTTATGGTCATTATGAAGAATTGATTCAACTTTATTTTATAGATAAGATCTCTGTGTATTTAGATATGCTAATAAAATGTTTATAAGTTGCTTCAGTTAAAAATGAACAGAAATGAAATGGACATTGTTTAATTTCGTGACTTGCCTTTTTTATTAAAGAATTTATTAACATTGACTTTTATATCATTTTTCAAATGATGTGTTTAACAAACAAGTATTCAAGAAAGGAATCTCTATATACAATCACAGGTACTTCATTTTTAGAACATAATCAAAATTAGGCTAAGGGTTTGTATGTCATAGATACGCATTAATCAATGTAATAAAACATTATGTCTATGGAGTCATAAGTTCTTATGTCTATGTAGTTGTGTTTATATTTCCCGTACCATGTCCATATCATTGGGTATGCAAATATTAAAAGTTCATAACATATTTCTTTCCACAACAAATAAGAAAAGAACCAATCACTTCCAGTGTGGAAATCAACTAAATCTTTATGCATGTTTTAACATTGTCTTCTCTATATAAATAATTAATTTCAATACTTAGATCTTTAATACAATGTTTTTTATATCCATATCATGTAATATATACCATAAGAACACACAGAAACCTTTGTTTATTTCAATGCTGATATTAAGTGAAAAGTCCAGAAACAAACAGTTCATAAGACAAATAAGGTGCCATTCTATGTAGCAGGATCAAAGCTCATGGCTTCTTTAGCACTAATTTAAAATATGAATCATATCTTTGTCCAGTGAATCTACACTACCATGAAATTTGTCACTTAATCATTTTCTATTATCAGATAAACAGTGAAAGTAACACTAGACTTGTTTTCAGATAACCCATAATAAACTTAATAACCCTAGCACTCAACAACAATGTTTCATGCAATTCATTTCCAATGCATTCTTAAATAACTAATTTATATATTCAACTTCACCTGAGATATGTATGTACAGGGAAAAGAGCATCAAATATCAAGTTCAGTCTGCCCATGGTTTCTGGCATTGACTAAAAATGTGAGAGTGTCTTAATACACTCACATGAGGGGAAAGAAGTTGCTATTGTGCAATGCGCATATTCCATAGCTTGAAATACAGGTCACTAATCAGGTTAAATTTAAACAATTTAACATTTTCCTTTCACATATTTCCTATGCCATTTCTGATTAATTTGTGTGAATCCCTGTCAAAAAAACACTCACACTGTGGATTTTGGTCCATGGGAATTTGTCAAACATTCTTTATAACAACTGTGCCAGAATGAAGAAGATTTCCCTGAGGCTAGATTCAGAAGGGCCTTGGAATCAAGAGTTTAAAACCAATATACTCAGGGAACTAAACATGTCCTAAATATAGGTGCAGGATGTCCACTCAAATGTACCAACTTGTCAGTTTCTATGCACCGAGTGGGCTTAACTGGGTGGACATTCTGGAACCACTTACACAATTACCACTCCTTCAAAAAAGCAACTTGACCTAATTTTACAATGCATTCACTTATAAGACCCATAGACATATAGAGCATGTAGAGCACAACTGTCTCTATCTCTGAGTATTCTTTTATCATTTCTGTTTCCAAGAGGAATTTGGAAGTTTGTATCCAGATTTCCCCCAGAGGTTGTCCATCTCTTTTTGTCCCTATTTTCCCTGTTGCTTATTATTATTGTTATTATTAGTAGTAGTATTAGCATTAATAATTTTCCCAGTTCTGGGCTTGAGATCAGGGTCTGAGTACCGCCCTTGGACTTTCTCAAGGAGGGAGTTCTACCACTTGTGCCACAGCACCACTTCCAGCTTTTTCTATGTATGTGGTACTGAGGGATCAAACCAGGGTCTTCATGCATGCTAGGCAAGCCCTCTATCACTAGCCCAAACTCTCAGCCCCCTTGTTTATTTCTATACCCTTTACTTTGTATATAAGTTTATGTGATTGGGGGAGGGGAAGGGAAGCACAAAAATGGGCAAAGTGTAAACCAATTTAGAAGTGGTACTCATGAGATACTGTGTTGGAAATGAACTTTTCAGCTTGGGGTGGGGTGGAGGAATGGGTCAAGAGGGGGAATGGAGGGAGAGGGGGGCACTGTTCAAAAACCAATGTACTCATTATCTGATGTATGTAACTGCAACTCCTCTGTACATCAACTTTACAATAAAATTTACAATAAAATTTTTAAAAGAAGGATCATTTTAGAAGCAAGTTCATTTGAAAACAATGAGACAAAAATTAGAAATGAATCAGCTTCAGTCTTTTAACATAAATTAGATTACACAAATAAATATATTCCAAACATTTCAAATTGTTACTTTTTTTACTCATAAATTTAAGATTCTATTTAAGGTGTTGCCAATTACATCTGATCAGCACAATCGTAGTATTTCTAATCTGATTTTCAGATCATGTAGCATGAAATCAACAGGAAACTTCTAATCCACAAATTAACACAGCTGGATACCAGAAGTTATATCCAGGATGCTATGTTAAGTGAGAATGATGACTAAATTCTCTTCAGGAGCTGTTATCCTAAGATGTGTAGTTTATTTCACTAAATTTAAGTATCTTATGGCTGCACTAAAATCTACCTTTTCAGACCTAGTCTCAGGCACATCTAGAGTGCAAGATATTATGGCAAGCAGAAAGTATATTACATAAAATACAAATAATTTCTTTCCAGGAAAAGAAACTCACTATTGGGTATATGATTCCACCTTCATTTTTAAAATGTTTTTGAAATTTTATTTTCAGTAGTTGTTCAAAGGGTTTCAGTTCCACAAGTTAGATTATAAATACAATGCATCTTGGGAAATATCAGTAGATACATAGACATGTATAGGGAAGAGAATATTCTATTATATGAAGGATGCAAGTATGTTTCAGGAAAAAAATGATATTTATAGCAAAATGAAGTGACAGGTAGTTCATTAAGTCATATCTTTTTTCAAGTTTTGTTTCTCTTCTATCCATTATGAAGACATTATCTAGTTTTGGTATTTTGGCAGATATTTACCCTAAGTATTATTAGAAATAATGGGAATAATACATTGTCTTTTTGATGTTTGTAACAGAAATAAATGTTTCCAAATGGTTGACATCATATCCTGTAATGGCAATAGTTCTTAGTACAGATTTCTTTGTTTATAAGCTTACTAATTCTATTTATTTACTAATTTCTTTTACAACAGGGTATGTGAATATCTTTGAAGATCTCTGTAATCACAGCTTAGCAAGGTATTGCCTTGTTGGGGAGGAATAGTATAACTTTTTAGAATCTTTCTAATATATAGGTCATTAATTCATCTTCATATAGAAGATATGCAGATACTTTTCATATTTGGATAGAGCTTTACCTATATGTAAGCAATCTTAAGGGCTACTATTTACTGCTTTATGATTACAGTTGTTCTACTCAAGCTAAAAGAGATATAATGATATACAATGAAGTTTCCTACAGTGTGAGAGAGATGGCACAGCAAGTCAGGTCTTTCCCTATCAGTAATATTTATAAATTCATATTTTTTAGCACAGAGAACATTCAAATTGTTTACTAAATGGGATGGAACATCCCATCACACAAGAATTCTGAAAAGTGTTTGTCCCCTAATTGACCTCTCTTCTTGCTACGAACTTGGCTATCAGGTTAAATGGTCAGCTCATAGTCCAGGATCAACACATGCTCTAAGTCATTCTATTTCATCATAATGTATAATTGAAATAGATTTGTTAGTCCACACACAGGCATGATATATTTTAGTAATGTTCTTGGAATGATTTCCCTGTAATGTTCTTTTCCCTGTAATGTTCTTCCGGGACCCACATAGAGCTTAAAAGCATGTCTCAAGCACTGTCACGGCTAAGCAATTAGTTAGGCCAACCACAGGTATTTGGTCATAGCAAACTCAAGACAAACAAAATCTACACCTACATAATTTCCACAAAATTAACTTTTATACCAGGAAAAATGACTCTCCTGAAAATATATATAAACGGAGAACTGTTAACCTTGAATTCACACTCGAGACAATTCATTTAAAATCCACCATGGCAGCCATTCATATTTGAAGTGAAGAATGGAATGAAAATGAAAAACAAAATCTGTGGTCACAAGGAATCCATATAGGCAAAAATTTAAGATTGCCTGGAACCAACCACAATATGCTTTATCGTTGTGTAAACTATAAATTAATTAGAAAAAATTGAACTACTCAGCAAAATAAAACAAAAATCAAAACAAGAAAACATTAGGTATTAGGAAGAAATAGCTGGAAAGAAAATATGGTAGGAGAAGAAAGAGTCTAGTGAGAAGGACTGAGTCAACAGAACTATAATAAAAGTAAATATCTTAGAGAGGCCTGCAGACCAAACTCAGGAACATTGCAGGGTCAGCATTGGAAAGGAAATAATACTTCAATTGTAAGTCATAAAAATAATAAGCACTAATGAGGAATTTTTGTCTTTCTAAGGTTAATTCATAAAGTTCAAAATTACAATTATGAGGCTGGTAGTTTAGCTTAGTGGTATAGTGCTTGCCTAGTATGCACGAAGACCTGGCTTTGATTCCTCAGTACCACATACACAGAAAAAGCCAGAAGTAGTGCTGTGGCTCAAGTAGTAGTCTTAAGAAAACTCAAGAACAGTGTTCAAGTCCTGAGTTCCATCCCCAGGACTGGCAAAAATTTATAATTACAGTTTCAAAATAACAGAAAATAACATCAATTGTCTTTACTGCCATGAGTTGCCAAGCTGAAGTCCTAGGTCACTGTCATCACATACTTACTACCTTCATTTTGCTGAAAATTAGTTTTTCTCTTAATGTCAAAGAAAAAGCAAATCTAGCTGGGCACCAGTTGTGGCTCATGCCTGTATTCTTAGCTATTTAGGTGGCTGAGTTCTGAGGATCACAGTTCAAAGTCAGCCTGGGCATGAAAGTCCATGAGACTCTTATCTCCAACTAACCAACAGAAAAATTGGAAGTAGTAGAGTACTGGCCTTGAGCTGAAGAGCTCAGGGCCAGCGCCCAGGCCCAGAGTTCAAGCCACATGACCAATGGTGAGAGGGGGAAGCAATTTCAGAGCCTGAAAATATATACATGTACTCAGGATTCTGAAAACCATTACCCAGGACCAAGTATGATGATTGGTGCCTGTAATCCAGCCACACTGAGGCAATCATTGGAGGCTTATGATTAGAGTAAAACTCAGGTGAATGAACAAAATCTTGTCTATAAAAAAAGAAAAAAAAAGGAAAAGAAAGAAAAATATCTTAAAGCAAAAGAATGTTTTGTTTCACTGATAGAGTTGTTTGCCTTGCTAGGATGAGGATTTTGAGTTCAAATACTATAACTTTTTGTGTGTGTGCATGGTGTATGGAAATGAATGAATATACATGAATATAAATGGATATATGGATCTGTGTGCATAGAAATAGATATAAAAACCTAGAAACTAGTTTTGGTCTTCCTCTTTTCTCATTCAGATCCTTCTTTCCCTTCTTGTCTAGTCTCCCAATCTCCAGTTTTGCTCTCTGCCAGTCTTTATTTCATAGTCAGACTAGTGCCTGGGATTGACTCAGGGATTTGGGCTTGCTAGGTAAGTATTTTGCCGCCTGACAATGTCCCAGGTGCAATGTATTTTAAATGAAAATCCTCCAAATCAGTCACCATGGAATTATTCTTTTGTTTTCCATAATTAAAGCTCATACTCAGTTACACTGGACAACATACTCTTAATTTGATCTTTGTTTCTGTCCTGTGAGACCAGCCCCACTGTTTATTATCTTCTATGCATCAGTTTCACTCCTGTCAGTCTTTTCTAAATTAGTTCTAGATTCTTTTAGGTGGCTTTATTTTTCAGATCTTATATTTTCAATACAGAATATTTTTTAACTTTGATATTTCTTATATTTATTACATTCAAAGCTTCACTTCAAATGTCATATTTTCTCTGAAAATGTTACAATCTTTTCTCGTAAAGTTATTCTTTTTGTCTATCCTCAGTTCACACTTGCAACATTTACCTTTATGATTTTGCTTACCATATCCCTACATCATGCAGTCAAACACTTAATGACAAGTCAATGAATGGCACTGACAGCATCTTTGCAATACACCGTAGGTGACTAAATATCACAATTATTAAATAGTCTGAAATAAATTAAAGCAATAAAGGTATCATTGATGTAAACATCATATATAATTTTATTTTATTATTTCAGATGCATTTTCACATTAATTAATCAATTGTTATCCTATTTAAAACATCATTTTCATCCATTTTCTGACCATGAAACAAAATACTTGAGCTATATACTCTCATTTAAAAAATTTATCTCACAATTTTTGGTGCACTGAGTCCCTCTACTTCTCTTTGGAGAGCCTTACAATGAATGTCTTTTCAATGTTAAGAATGAGTATATCTGTCTCTTCAGTATGCAAAAGAGACCAGGTAATTAGAAGGGTTTCAGGACTTTCAACCTCTTTTATAACTCACTCTCCATAAACTCCAGGGATCAAATTAGGTACTCGAGAAATTTATATCAAATTCTTCAAAGGTTGATTGCCCCATGACCTACTGAACTTATACCAGGTTGGATGTACAATAGCTCTAAACAACTCTTGTCAATATCACTCTGAGGACACAGTTTCCGTAACACTAATCTCTAGGAATAAACAAATGCATATGTATAATAGCAAGTGAAGGCCGAATATGTTTGTGGACAGAAGGTATTTTGTCTTTGGTGATTAACAAAATTAGAAATAAAACTTGAAAGAAGTTCTTAAGCTGTTTTTAATATTTATTTTCTCACATTGGTTATACAGGGGGGACTTTATTGTCACATTTTTCACGTGTCTACAATGTCTTCTGAAAGATTTCTTCTCCTATGTCAAGCAAATAAAAATGCTTGAGCACCTTAGACAATGATCAACTGTGTCTCATGCTGTGAAACAATTCTAAAAAAGTACAACTCTTGAGCTTAATTATATGCTGTTACTTTAAGCTTTTTATCTGCAGTTTAAATACGTTAATGTCAGCATGCTCATTACTTATGGAATGAATATATTTAGAAATATATTTTCTTTTGCAATCTCTATTTTGGCTAAAATTTAATTATGCATAAGAATGGGTTTATCATTAAATTGTTGTTATTATATGAAACCTAAGGCCAAAGAGGCATGAATATATAAAAATACTCGTGCTGTCTTGTTACATATACTTTAAGTTGTGCCTGCTAATCTAATCTAGTTTCTTCTAAAAAGAAAGGATTCTAAGAGGACGGTATTATGCAAGTCTGAAGGTAGCAGAAGTTACTAGAGGGATAATCTGTTATTGTCAGTTTTGTCTTGGCTAAGTTTTTTTGGTAGTCGACATGGAAAGTGTAATCCAAGAAAAAAAGAAGGATGATTCTGTAGCTACAGAAAAAATAGCAAAATAGTCCCCGATTTTTCATGTTTTTCTCAAAATAGAAAAAAGATGGTGAAATGTTACTATAGAAGATAAATTATCAGGACATAAGTAGAGAAATAGAGATATTGGCACTGATGAAATCTTGTATGTTTTTGTAATTTATATTTTGTATTAAAAGTTTTTATGTTCACTAATATATAGAAACATAAAATATACATTTGAAGGAGGTAACATTTTTATATATTTTCATCTAACACCCATTTCTTATTGTAAAATCTGTGAAACACTTATTTTTAAGGTGTTGAAATGAATGATACATTGTTCTCTATCCCATCCTGATCTTCAATAGCACATTTGAAGCACTTTCTAGATTAAAAAAAAATGTAAACAAGATGAAAATAAATCTTCACTTCTTGGGACTCCTACCTCATTTTTTCTTTCCTTTCATTAGATTTTAGATGGAGTTTTACATTTTTGTTCATGTGTTCTCAGACCACAACCCTCTTACATATTCCTTTCCTCCTGCCGGGATTACAAGTTGATAAATCTTCACTTCTACTTGTACAATCATTTTTACAAATTGGTTATATTGAAATCAGTTAAAATGGTTGAACAATGGCCTTAATTTTGCTTGCTGAAGAAAGAGAAT
This sequence comes from Megascapheus bottae, assembly GCF_031878675.1. NCBI lineage: Eukaryota > Metazoa > Chordata > Mammalia > Rodentia > Geomyidae > Megascapheus > Megascapheus bottae. The sequence continues at coordinate 41,469,121 of NC_143511.1, forward strand.
TACACTATGTCAGTATTAGTGTTATAGTTTTATTGTATCCTTTGTAGATTAGATAAAGTAGCCTTTCTTCATATGTGTTCTGTGATGATTCTTATTTAATAGAAGTGATTGTATATACACTCTCCCTTTTGATATATTATATGATACTTAAGGAAGAATTTCTTATTTGATATACATTTTTTTAAACATCATTGAAGTAATAGGTGTAGAAATAAAAGTGAACCATCTAATGTGAGCAACATAAGGAAAAAGTTTTGGATGTCATTTGAGCTTTTTATTAGAGATATCGTTATATGTTTAAATGAACTGTTGGACATAAAATCAGCTCAGAGTAAATAATGTTCATGTCGTGGTAGTTTATTCTGAAATTCCAGTTACGAGTACCACAAAGTTAATGAAACCCACAGCATAATTTTTCTAACTTGTGGAGCTATTTGATAAAGTAATGTTTGTTGATAAATGGGGTTTATGGCAAGCTGCTAGCTTCAATCTGTGGCAGTAAATCTTCTGAACTAACTTCCCATAGCCTACAAGCCTGAGTAAATACCGTGTTCACCAACTGTCCCTTGAATCAAACACTGTTGGACATGCTAGTATCCACCTTTAAATTTTCTTTTATATGAGGTCACAGAAAGTTCACCCTAGTCCTGACAGAAAAAAAATATTTTGAATAACATAAAAATTCCTTTCACCTACATTTCATTACTCTACAACATTTGTATTTTAAATTTCTGTTACTCGATACTTCATGGAATCTTTTTTAAATTTCCTTGCTTCATGTGCTGGCAGATCTTCCCAATAAAGTAAGACATATTACTGAATAGCTCTTCCACGAGGTGTACTTACATTTCCCCTTGGATTCCTCTTCAATATCTCTGTCCATTAGTTGCTAAATATGATATGATTTCATAATGTGCCTGACTTCAGATGATGCAAATTAAAAAAAAAAAGCTTAGAGCATTTAGAGTAACATAGAGCTGTTTACCACAAGCTTTTAGGAAAAAGCATTTCCACAACCTTTTATGAGAAATTCTAGAATTCATTTTTCATCAATTCTACTGTCATTGCCTATTAGTTGCATTGCTCTTTATATTAATAGCTAAAGTTGAATGCTAATTGTGGATTTCATTGAAACAAGTTTTCAAAATTCATATTCTTGCCAAGTTCAGACTCTATAAATTGAAGACAAAGGTTATTATTTATTCAGTGGCCATTTAATCCAATATACTTAGCTGACAGAATTTGTAGAGGCCAAACACAGACCGACAAAAATCACTAGCACATGTTAGAGTAAACTTTAGTATACTTTTATTTGACATTTTGCATGTTCTTTTTTAAATCTTTCTTGTGGGATTTCTTTTGACAATATAGACTCTTTAAAAATATATAATATATAAACCTTAATATGATAAGAACAGCTAGATAGATAGTCACAAGAATGATGCATTTAACTAATATGCAGCTCTTGATGGTAAGTAGCTACAATGACCATCTCAAGTGTAAAAATGTTTAATTAGAATTGCTGAACCCCTCCACTTCTATTTTAATGGATCATTGATTTCTGTAACATTTGTTCCACTGAGGTCAAAAGACATGTCATATTATTATTCTGTTTTAATCCTAGAACTTAAAGAAATAGAGTAATATTTATGGAATAAGCAAAATTGTCTACAGTAGCCAACATATTACATATAAAGAAATGTTAATGTTGGACATTGACTTAGAGTGTAATATAGTGCAGTAGTATTTGAAAACACCTACTAATATTTCATGTCCCACAAAAAAGGAAAAAAAAACCATAAAAGAAACAACATCTAATTTTTCTATTGTTTTTTTTCTTTTTATCTTTTCTTTTCTTCTTTTTTATTTTCTTCTTCCTCTTTTCTTTTCTTTCTTCCTTTTTTTGCCAGTCTTGAGGCTTGAATTCAGACCTTGACACCATCCTTGAGCTTTCTCAAGGCTGGTGCTCTACCACTTGAGCCACAGTGCCATTTCTAGCTTTTTCTGTGTTCATGGTACCAAGAAATAGAAGCCAGAGCTTTGTGAATGCAAGGCAAGCATTCTACTTACCACTAGGACTACACTCTCTGTCACACTTCTGATTTTTATAGTGAAATGTTATAACATTATCTAGAAATTTTGGAAGCAAAATACTTATATAATATTCCTGATGAGGCAATTACTTATATACTAATCAACTTTTTTTTCTTTTTTATTGTAATTAATAGAAGGGTTATATTATATTCACCAGATAAAGGTGCACTACTTAATCATTGCTACTCTTCTCATGTTTTTGTCCCATTTTCCCTACCCCACCATCTCCTCATCTTCTCTTCCCCCTTCAATATCCTATTTCAAATAAATATATATACAATATATCAGATAACAAGGTAAGATACTGTAACCATATGAGATAACCAAGGGACAACAAAAGAGATGAGAAATAACACAATACATTAAGAACAACGGTCACACCCTATATGGCTCTTGTTTCTATATCTTGTAGGTCCTTTCATTTAGCTCATCCTATATGGCCTTATGTATCTAGGTTTTGCCTTTTGGTAAACCTCTGCTAAGAGAGTCCAAGGTTTATACTAATTATAACAAATGAGGGAAATCATCGAGCCTATGTTCCTTTTTAATTATATATTTCTCTATATTGAAGCTAATGGGGAAAACAACTTTATTCACAGAAATTGTAGGGCAACATATCTACATATGTCTAGGCAAACAAAATGAAAGGTAGAAAATACAACTTTTTTTTAAGATGTAACCTAGGTGCTACTAGCTACTGTGCCAGAATCATTTAGTTGAGATCAGAAAAGGGTAGCAACACTCAGGATTGCCAGAATTACATATATAATAACTACATATAAAAAAAGTATTCCTGGTATCCTAAGAAACCTTAGAGACAAGAGCAAAATAATATCAAAAAGCAAGAAATTCTTGGAATTAAAATGAGTTATTTATAGAGAAATTGTAATAGCTAAATATATAATGATAAATTACAGAATATCATGAAAGACAAGTTTTGTTTTTGTTTTATTTTTTTGTCAGTCATGGGAATTGAACTCTAGGCCTGGGTGATATTCTTAGGCTCTTCAGCTCAAGGTTAGTGCTCTACCACTTGAGACACAGTGCCACTTTCACTTTTCTAGTGGTTAAATGGAGATGAGTCTCACTGACTTTCTGTGCTTGAGCTGGCTTTGAACCATGATACCTATTTCTGCTTCTTGAATAGCTTGGATTACAGGCATAAGCCACCCGGACCTGGCTAGGACAAATGAGTTTTGATGGAGTTTACATTGAATTATTAGAGCTGAAGCAAAATATTATTAGAATTATGTTTTATGCTGTAGTAGACAGGAGTTAAATACTAAGGAAACTAATAAGACATTTGCTAAGAGAGCTAAGAAGTATATAAAGTCTACACTATTTTGGCACCAATGGAAATGCAAAGGGACACATGTGAAAAATACATGGAGGAAGTATGCACAATGGATTCAGAAGTCAACATGCAATAAGAGAGAAGAGTGGAAGTATACTTAAAATTTGGTATGAACATAACAACTCAAGATGGACAGCTTACATGGGAGCAGAAGTTGGACAGATAGTACATGTAAATTTTAGAGGACTAACATCAAAGCCTAACAAAGGTAGGTCCAAATGTGAACAGAGTCACCAGAAACACTGGCTTTGAGACAAAAGAAGTGTGATGTAAGTCAAGTGAAGCCTACTTGCAAGTTCAGTGCTTAAGAAGAGACAAAACATTCTATCTGGCAAATATCATGTAACCCTTTTATTAATTACAATAAAAATATATTAAAAAAAAGAAGAGACAAAACAAATATGATAAGTAGGTGGCAAGGGGTAGATTTGCTTGTTGCTTCTTGCCTTTCTCCACAAGGGAAAAGAACCTAATGGAATAACAAGATCAGGGATTCTATAAAGATTATAATAAATGCAATATCCAGAATCATTCCAGAGGCAAAGGGATCCAAACTCCAGCTAACCTGTTAAGTGTCTAGATAAAGAAATGTTCTCATTTCCTGTCTTTGAAATTGAAACAGGAGAAAAGATGTAAAGAGACAAGAGATGTCATGGTGTGGAGATGAAGGAATCTATGCAGAGTCACATCTGAATCCCCTGACCTATTAACGTGTGCTTTAAATGTGTTTGGGGGGAAACAGGCACAGGAGGAGATGAAGTTTTGAAAAGAGTGGAAAAGGTCTGATATTACAGCTCTATGGAACATTCAGGGGAGTCAGGAAACGATGATTGTAAGAACTATTGAACTGTAGTGTTGAACTTTTTTTATTAAAACCATTCCTTTGCTATGACAACCATTTCAGAGTTAAAAGATGAAGTATTTTGAAACTGTTCTTCTTAGTGGGACTCAACGTACTTCCCAATATCGTCAAGAAAATCAAAGAACATAGTAAAAATATTATAGTCTAGCTTTAAAAGAAAACAGCAAGTGTTTTATTTTTTGAACTGAAGCATAGTCATCATTATGTGAAAAATGACCCAATGGAGTTGGGTATTTTGTGTAATGGCGGCAATCATTTTACTTGATTTTTTTAAAAATTTATTTGCAGCAAAACATCTTGCCCTCTTAGCTCTTGAGCCTCAGGAGACTTCTGCATATCACAGAGACAAATGGTTTCAATATAACATGTGTTTAAAAGGAAACTGAATCCATGAAAGGAACAATTGCTTTGCAAAAATCCAGTGAAGAGTCTCAGAAATCATATTGCCCAATGTGTCTGCTATAATGTTAGTGATCACAAGTACATTCACAACTACAGGGATTTCCAATCATAAGACACAGGGGGAAAACGGAGATATGCACAAAGCACAAGCAACCCAACCAAAGCAAAAAGCAACAATAATAAAAACTGTACTCTTCCTGACTGCCAAGAGTGTAAGTGAATTGATTTGTCCAACATTTTTCTTTATGTAAATGAAAGAACTAAGAATAAGGTGACTATAAATACCTGGTATGAGTATATATGGAAATATATGTTATATGCAGGTATATATAGAGATGTATATATGTCTACATATGTAAATGTGTGTGAATTTATATAATTTTGTTATTGTGAACTGTGAATACTGCTCTTCCCCCTGCAAAAAAAATCATGGATATCCCTGTATTAAGCTGAACTTAATTCTGTCAGAATTGGCTTGGCTAGAAGTTCTATTTTAATTTTTTGAGGCAACTGCATTTCTAAGTTAGCTACACTTACAAATTAAGTGATTAATTCCTAGTTTCCCCCAAATCTAAGCCCCCATATTCTCACAACATTGTTCTTCCTGAAGATAACTTCCCAGAGAGGAGTGGGATGGAATCTCAAAGCACTTAAATACCATGAAATGTCAAAATCCATACTAGAGACATCAGTAAGTCCTGGAAAATAACAGATCACATTTGAATTAGTAAATGCCCAAAAACATTTCTAGCAGAAAGGTCTACATTGATTCCATAATTATGAGTTTGAGACAGCAGAATACTGTTTTGGGTGATTTTTTTCTTCTTTTTTATTAAATTTATTGTAAAGGTGGTGAATAGGGAGGTTACAGTTCCAAAGTAAGGTAATTAGTGCATTTCTTTTTTTTTATTGTGATTAATAGAAGGGTTACATTATATTCATCAGATAAAAGGTGCATAACTTCACAAACATTGATACCCTTTCTTATGACATGGTCCCCATTTCCCTCCCACCCTTCCCCTGCTTATCTTGATTTTCCCCCTTCCCTATCCAATTTCCAATAACCAATTAAGCACGTATAAAATATATCAGATAACAAGATGAAATATTGTAACAATATGAGATAACAAAGGGATGGAAAAACAGATGAGAGATAACAGTACATTAAGGACAACAGTCACTCATTATATAACTTTTGTTTCCTTCTCCTGGAGGTCCTTACATTTAATGTCATACTATTTGGCCTAATGTCTCTAGATTTTGTTCTATTGTAAATCTCTGCTTGGAGAGCCCAAGGTTTCTACTGATTAGGACAAATGAGGAAGACTATTGGGCCTATGTTCCTTTGATTCTTGCTTACTCACTTAATATGATTTTTTCTAAGTCTTTCCATTTCCTTACAAGTGGGGCGATGTCATTCTTTCTGACAGCAGCATAGAATTCCATTGTGTATGAATACCACATCTTGTTGATCCACTCATCAACTGAGGGACATCTGGGTTGGTTCCATATCTTTGCTATGGTAAATAGTCATGACTTTTTCAATAAGGACCAAGAAACACAACAAATTAGAGAAAAGCTGGATAAGTGGGACTGCATTAAACTGCAGAGCTTTTGTATGGCAAAGGATATAGCAGGTACATTAATTAGGAAGCCTACAGAATGGGAGAAGATCTTCACTTACCATACAATGGACAAAGGCCTCATATCTAAAATACATCAACAGCTCAAAAAATTAAATCACTCTAAAACTGATCTCCAAAGTAACAACCATCCCATTAAAAGATGGGCCAAAGACTTAGAGTCTTCTCTGAAGAAGAAATAAAAATAGCCTATAGACACATGAAGAAATGCTCAACATCTCTGGTCATAAAAGAAATGCAAATCAAAACAACTCTAAGATTCCACCTCACTCCAGTTAGAATAGCCAGGATCAAGAAAACTAATAAGAACAGATGCTAGAGGGGATGTGGCCAGGAGGGATCACTACTACACTGTGTGTGGGAGTGCAAACTTGTTCAACCACTATGGAAACAGTATGGCAGTTCCTCAAAAGACTAAACATAGAGCTCCCCTATGACCCAGCAATTCCACTACTTGGCATTTACCCAACCGTCCATAAACAAGGGCATACTAAATCCACCAGTGCATTTCTTTTTAAACATTCTTACCCCTCCTTCATTTTCTCCCCCTTACACTTCTCCCTCCTTCCCCAGGTAGAAAGTTCATTTCAACACAGTATATAGTGAGTATCATTGTTGCATTTGTTCATCCTTTGTCCTGCTGTGTCTGTGATTCTCTTTCCTTTCCATGGATCAGATAAGCTTATATAAAAACAAATGGTACATAAAACAAAAACAGAAAAAATATACACAAAACTGCATACAGGACATAAAAAACTGTTGTTTTCATTTTTTGGAGTTTATGTTGATAAGCTTCATTATATATGGTCCTATGTACTTAGTGACTGGGCTATTGTGATTCCCTGTTAAAAATATCATAGACATATTTTAGTTATTATAAATGAGGAAAACCATGCAACCTACATTTCTTTAGGTTTGGCTTACTTTGTTTAATATTATATTATGAGCAAGATACTGTTTTAGGTGCTTTAAGACAAGAAACTGGTCATTGTTCCACATAACTAATTCTATTTGCTTATTTCCATATTTCACTAGGGAACTGATTTTTAAAATGAAACTGCTACTGTGATGTGTGATTAACAGATAACAGCTTCATTCTTTTACAAAATAGAGTGAACCTCATGGTGTTTATGGCTTTGTCTTTCTTAAGTGAAATGGAGCTTAGCAGCAAGAATAAGTCTCAAAGCAGCTCTCCTGGGTTTGAAACTTGCTTCTCCCAGTTTCAATTTCTGTATCTTTGAGGAAAATTTCACCCTAGTACTGTATCTGTTAAATGTGATTAAAACAAAATCTCTGCCGTAGTGTTTGGACTTAAATTGAGGATGACTAATTCAGCACCCAGCCAAGTGTATGGAATAAAATAGATGCATTTTATGATATTCAATTTTATTATATTGAAGTTTGAAGGCTTAAGAGCTTCTTTAAAAATATTCATAAATTCTTAAATAATCTTTCTTAATAGCAGCCTTTTCTTATACTTTCTTTGAATACTTCCTTTGAAGATTTAAATACTGTCTTCCTAAACTGTCATTAGATGACAGTTACAACCTTGATTTGATCAAAATTATAAAACACTAAATTCAAACCTGGTTACATGTTGGATACTACTGCATTTTCACAGAATCGGTTCAAGGTATACTTTTAGAGTATTAGTAAAATTTTGTGAAAGAAAGAGAAGCAAATATAAAAGTATAAAAAATTCCAGAGAAGAAAGAACTTTCACATTAGCTTAATAATTGAAAATTATTTCAAAATTGTATTTGTCCTCTAAATATATAATTTAAAATCTAACAAGGATATTAATAGAAGTTATAACTTCAAGAAGCTTTCCCAAATATTCTAGAAGGGGCTCATTAACCATAATATTATATATATATATATATTCAATAGAATGGTCTATAAAAATTTGTATAGTCTATATAGAATTTTTACTTATTTATGAAATTTACATCAATAGATATTCATGGAATATCTAATCCTTGAGCCTACATACGTCAATATTTTCTTGTTTAAAGTATCTAATACCTACATTATTCTCTGGCAAAAATAAGTTAAATTTCACATTTTAGAAAAAAGAGTAATCATTACTATGAAATGTAACTACATTCATTTTACTTTTTCCTTTATTTCTGGTTTATTTTCTTTGATCATTCTCTGTCAGAGAATACAATTTTTTTCTTGCTTAGAGAAATACACATCTCAACAATGGAATAATTCCTCTCTGGTCATTGAAACTCTTACTGTTATTAATTGTAACTTTTCAGTTAATATTTTGTATGTATTCTGGTAATACATTTTATACTGTGAGCCAGAGTGCATTCCTTCAACTTCTTTGCTCAAGGCTGATTTTCCACCATTTGAGCCACACCTCCACTTTTTGCTTTCTGCTTGTTAAATGGAAATTAGAATCTCATGACTTTTCTGCTAGGGATGGAGTGGAATTTCAGAAGTCAGATTACTGAGTAGCTGATTACAAAGGTATGGACCAAATGTACTGGGCTTTCTTTGAATTAATTTGCTTCCGAGTTAAGTACGAAAAAATCTCAACCCATGTGGTTAATAATGCTTAACAGCAATGGAGTACTACATGAAAGCATTTACAGAATGTAAGCCTTTACAAAGGAAGATTCCTAAGACACAATATCATGCATATACTCATTGTTCTTTGGAATATTATCCCATTTATGTATCGACTTATTCCAATTTTATTGAGTAATCATTAAATAATAAGTTCTGATATATTTTTGTCATGAAATTAGAATTATATCTATGTAAGGTTACATCAACTGGAACCAGAGCCAATTCAAAGTTATTTGCTATTCAATTTACTATTAATTATTATTGTTGTTATTATTATTATTATTATTATTATTATTTTGCCTAATTGTTTAGCTCAAATTTTAACTAGTCTAATGGCTGAAGAGGCACCATTATGAATCCTGATGTCAGGAGAAAACCTGTAGGAATTTTAGCTCTAATAAATATTAATAAGTGGGAGCAGTGTCTCCTGGCTATAATCCTAACTACTCAGGAGGATGAGATCTGAGGCAGCCCAAGCACTAAAGTCCTTGAGACTCATCTCCAATTAACCTCTAGAAAACAGGAAATGGTGCTGTGGCTCAAGCGGTAGGGTGGTAGCCTCAAGTTGAAGAGCTCAGTGACAGCACACAGGCCCAGAGTTCCAGGCCCACTACTGAAAAATAAATAAATATTATGAAAAGATTCAATCTGTATCCATTGAAATAACAAAATTCCTTCCTCCCTCTCTCTCTCTACCCTCCCCCCTCCTTCCTTCCTTCCTACCTTCCTTCCTTCCTTCTTTCCTTCTTTTTTTCTTTCTCCTTTCTTTCTTTCTTCCTTCCTTCCTTTCTTTCCTGTGTGTGCCCTTCCTGGGACATGAATTTAGAGATACAATGCTGTCCCTGCACTTCTGTAGGTTGTTATTCATCCCCTTGAGCCACAGTTCCACTTCTAGTTTGGGTGTTGTTGTTGTTTTATGGTTAATTGGAGATAAAATTCCCACAGGCATTCCTGCCCAAGCTAGCTTCAAATCTTAATATTCAGATCTCAGTCTCCTGAAAAGCTATAAGCACAATCAAGTGATCTCCTACAGGATTGTATCTTTCATTTGGCTAACATGATGGATCACACTCATTGAATCGCATAAGTCGAACCATTTGTTTAATAAGTTCAATTTATATATTTATTTCCTTTGTATTAGGCATTTTATTCTTGGATATCTATAATTAACTGCCTATAATAAAAAGCTTCTATCCAGGCTTTTTTGATTATTTTATATTTTCTGAAATCAAGCTCAAAACAGGATTCATTCAACAGTTTTTGATATCTTATAGTAGAACCTGTCCTTCTGATTATCTGTCTATGAACAGATAGCAAGCTATACCTACCAAACCAAAATGTACTGTCCAAAGTACAGACTCAATTAATTTGAAGTTTTCATCATTTCATGTACAGGCATTTATTCCCAAATACATACTTTTTGACATTTTTTTTATCTTTGTCACCCATTACCATTATCAGATAAAACTAATTTTGGCAGTTGCTCATATCAATAAACTGATGGTTTTGGTAGCATCACAGGACTTTACAGTTAAGTGATGTTTAAATCTCATCACTAAATTTTTTTGGCCAGATAAAACTATTCAAATACATTTTTCTTTATCCTCACCAAAATAGGTCACCAAGAAGACTATTTTTAAGCACCCCAACTACTCTTAATGATGGGATAACAACTGCTACACACATATATAACAACTTTTGTTTCTCGACCTACTTTCAGTAACATAAATCTCTCCTTTTCTCTAGTTCATTTTTACTCTCATTCCTAATCTCATCTAAGACTTTCATTTTATTTTATTTTGTTTTGTTTTTATTTTGTTCATCTCAGTCCTGAGGCCTGCCAGCTCAGGGCCTGAGGATTGTCCTTGGGCTTTCCTCAAATCCAGTGCTCTTCCACTTGAACCACAATACTACTTAAGACTCTTCTTTTTTTATTCATTTTTTCATAGATTTTTATTGTAATTAATAGAAGGGTTACATGATATTTGCCAGATAGAAGGTGCATTAATTCACATACATTGATACCCTTTCACATGTCTTGGTCTCCATTTCCCTCCCCCAACACCTCCACCCCTCATCTTGTTTTCCCCCCTTCCCTATCCAATTTCAAATAACCAAATACAAATATATCCGATATATCAGGTAACAAAGTGAGATACTGTAACAATATGAGATAACCAAGGGACAGCAAAAGAGATGAGAGATAACATAGTACCTTAAGAACAATAATCATTCATTACATGACTTATGTTTCTATATCCTAGAGATCCTTTCATTTAGCGTCATACTATATGGTCTTATGTATCAAGGTTTTGCTCTATTGCAAATCTCTGCTAGGAGAGCCCAAAGTTTCTACTGATTATGACAAATAAGGGAAACCATTGAGCCTAAGTTCCTTTGAGTCTGGCTTACTTCACTTAATATGATTTTTTCTAAGTCTTTCCATTTCCTAACAAATGGGGCAATATCTTTCTTTCTAACAGTAGCATAGAATTGCATTGTGTACAAATACCACATCTTGTTGATCCATTCATCAGCTGAGGGACATCTAGGTTGGTTCCATATCTTTGCTATGGTAAATAGTGCTGCAAAGAACATTGTTGTGCTAGTGGATTTAGTATGTCCTTGTTTCTGGATGATTGGGTAAATGCCAAGTAGTGGAATTGCTGGCTCATAGGGGAGCTCTATGTTTAGTCTTTTGAGGAACTCCCCATGTTTTTTTCAGCAGTACATGGAACATTTTCCAAAATAGACCACATTTTAGGCCATAAAACAAACCTGGACAGATGCAGAAACACTGAAATTATTTCCTGCAGTCTCTCAGACCACAAGGGCATCAAATTGGAACTGAACACCCATCTCCACCAAGGAAAACCCTGTAACTCAAGGAGATTGAACAACACATTGTTGAATCATCAATGGGTCATCGAAGAGATCAGAACAGAAATCCAACAGTTTATGAAATTTAACAAAAAGGAGCACACACACAAAAAAGTAGCTCCTTTGGGACATGGAAAAGGCAGTACTCAGAGGAAGATTTATAGCTCTGAGTGCCTACAATAGCAAATTGGAAAAATCACAATCCAACAATTTAATGTGTCACCTTAAGCTCCTGGAAAAAGAGCAACAAACCAACCCTAATACCAGTAGAAGGAAGCAAATTATTAAAATCAAAGCAGAATTAAATGAATTGGAATCCAAAAAAAAAACTACAGAAAGAATCAACAAAACAAGGAGTTGTTTCTTTGAAAAAAATAACAAAATTGAAGACTTTTAGCAAATCTTACCAAAAAAAGAAGAAAGCATACCGAAATAAACAAAATCACAGACGAAAATGGTAATATCACGACAGAAATTACCAAGATCCAGAGTATCATGAGGGAATAATTCTCAGGACAACAAATTTGAGAATCTAGAAGAAATGGATGATTCCTAGCCAATATTAACATACCCACACTGAACCAAGAAGAACTAATCCAAATAAACAGGCCTATTTCAAGCTCTGAAATAGAAATGGCAATTAGAGAACTTCCACCTAAAGAAAAGCCCAGGGCCAGATGGATTCACAGCTGAATTCTATAAGGTCTTTAAAGCAGAGCTCACACCAATACTCCTCAAGCTCTTCAACGAAATTGAAAATGAAGGTTCCTTACCAAACTCATTCTATGAAGCCAGTATAACCCTCATCCCCAAACCAGACAGAGATTCATCAAAGAAGGAGAACTATAGACCTATTTCTTTGATGAACATTGATGCAAAACTTCTCAACAAAATACTGGCCAACCGTCTACAACTACTCATCAAAAAATTATACACTATGATCAAACAGGATTCATCACAGGGAGGCAAAGCTGGTTCAACATACGCAAATCAATTAATATAATTCTACTTAAGACTTTTCTAAGTATGTGGTACCAAAGAATCAAACCCCGGTCTTCCTGCATACTAGGCTAGTACTCTACCACTAGTCCAAACTTTCGGCCCTGGTACGTTTTTTTTGTTACTTCTGAAAATAACCATATCTCTAAAAACAATAAAAGCTTTAAGACCTGTATAAGTAAATAAATTAATGCAAAGGTATTGGTTACACTGAAAAAAGGTTAAAAATCCAATGAGGAATTAAAGATTGAGAGCCCACTAAGAAACAATGTCTTAAACTCTCTTAGGATGATGTATAGTACATATCAAAGTTAAGAATCAAGTTTTAATATTTCCCAGCCTACAAATCAAAACTTAATTACATTATTTTTCATTTGATGTCTTTGCACATTCTAGGAAGCCTTCTCACTGAAAGGTTCCCAAAGATCTTCTTGACATAAATTGACTATTTTTTTTCAATCTCCTTTGGAATTCCTATAAAAAAGCCAAGTACAGGCTTCTTACAAGATTCCTTCCTTCAGTTTTTGAAGTTATTCTAACTGACCACTTTCTGTTTCTCAACTTTATACTTTGCTTATACCTCAAAAACCATATTCTCTTCAATTGCCAGTTTTAGATCTTTCTCTTTATTGTTCTTCATCTGGAAATTTCATGTAGTCATCTTCTTATAAAGAAATGTATACACACTTGAATATGTACTGTCCAATCTTTATTTCTATTCCCAAAGTGCCTATTATCTCATATTCTATGTTTTCTTTTCCTTTGTTTAAAAGAAACTATTTACAAAACAATTTTTTCTTTCAACTTTAACATTCTTATTATGAGCTGTTTCCTTTCTATTATATATGCCTCAGGCTCACCAGAACCAAGTGGAAAGAAATCCTGTAGTCTTTGTCTGTTACATAAAGATGTAATGCATAGATAGATTAGACTCATTAAATAGACTACTTGAGCCTGTGTTTAATTCATAAAACCTGATTATCCTAAGCAACTTCATCAGCAGGAGAAATGCAAAGCTATAAAAAATATCACAGAAAAACAGAACAAATTAAATGAATATGGTTTTAAAGTGCTGTTTTGAAATTCCAGTTCATAGCTAACATTATTTAAAATCCTGTTAATAATTTTTGAAGCTCCATTCTCCAACAGAATCCAACTCCCTGGATAATGTTTACTATGGCTACAATGCCATCACTGGGTATGATAGCTCTGCTTAGCACCGTTAGATGTGAAAGCTCTTCAAATCATTGCTATGTTGAAAGGTCAAAGGGAAAATTAACTCTTCTTACAAAAAATTGAACTAACTGGGAATGGTTGGCTCCCAACAGTAATCCATTTACTCAAGAGGCTGAGATTTGAAGGCTGCAGTTTGAAGTAAAGTAAAGTCTTTGAGACTCATCTCCAATTAACTCCCCAAAATCCAGAAGTGGAGCTGTGGCTTAAGAAGTAGAGCAGTAGTATTGATTGGAAGGCTTAGTGACAGTGCCCGGGCCATTAGTTCAAACTCTAGAAGTGGGACACACACACACACACACACACACACACACACACATTCATTCACTCACAAATAGGACCATAGTTCAAGAAATTACTTTTTTCTTTTATGCCAGTCCTGGGCTTGAGCACCACTTCCGGCTTTTTTTTCCTATGTATGTGGTACCAAGGAATCGAACCCTGGTCTTCATGCATGCAAGGCAAGCACTTTAACCACTAGGCCAAACTCCCGGCCCTTTCTTTTTTTTTCTTAATTAACAGCAATAATGAAACATTCCTGCAGAAGATACTTATTTTTGTTTTTAGGCCTGTGAATCATGCTAGAAATTACTTCCTTTTCCTACAGGAACTCCCTTTAATTCTTTGTCGGTCACATTTCCCAAATTCATTGGAACGTACCATTATTTGGAAGGTAGTTTTCATAAATAATATATACTTAATTATACACATAATATCAACTCAATTAAATATTACATCATCAAGTAAATCTGAGATCTTTTTGCAAACTTTCCTTATGTGCCTCCATACATATACATGGTGTTGCATTTCATTTGAAGAAAGTGATGCATTCAATTAATTTCTTCCTCTTGTTGAAGGATTTTTAAGTTATTTCTAGTTTAAGACTATTATTGATAGAGCTTTTATTATGTAATTTTCTAGAAGAAGAATTGCAAAGTCATAGAGATGACAAGGAATTACATTTAACAGAAATTTCTAAAGGGTTACAAAAGTGATTTCTGTAATTTGTTCTTTACCATTATCAAGCATGAGTGTTCCACTCTTCTTTTTTTTCTTGCCAGTCTCAGGCCTTGAACTCAGGGCCTGGGCAATTTGTCCTTGGGTTTTCTCAAGGCTAGAGATTTACCACTTGAGCCACAGCACCATATCTGGCTTTTTTCTATGCATGTTTTGCCAAGAAATTGAACCCGGGTCTTATTGCCTACTAGGCAAGTAAGCACTCTACCACTAGGCTAAACTCCCGGCCCATTCCATTCTTCTTTATTCTTGCCAAATGTTCACAATGTCAGTCAAGTTACCAGACAGGTATACTGTAGCATCTAATAATTATTTAATTTTGCATGTCTCTGGAGGAAACTATATTGAAAACACTTTGATATAGATAATGGTCATTTGACTAATCTACTGCTTTTTACTTTGCATAGGAACATTTTCCATAGGATGAAGAATAAATCTGTCACCATCCTGGTGACTTTTGTAAAGGGTAATATTTCCATTTAAATTATGGTGAAAAGAGATCTTGAGTGGTAAAGCAGTTTACCAAACATCATGCATGTATTATGTAATCGAAGCAGTAATGAATTCAGTCTGTGTCACTCACAAGCTGAATATTGTGCTGTAAGTCAAACAAAACTTTACCCAGAAATATGGGAATCTATCTGGAGGAAACAATACATGAGAATAATTTCTCTCCAAAATAAATGTATTTGATGTCCTACCTCTACTGGTTCTGGGGTGAGAGGGGTTTCCAGGTGTCTAATTTAGTAGAGAACATGCAAAAAGTTTCCATTTTTGAGGGTCATGCAATTCAAGAGGAATGTGAATATATTGTTAGTAATTAAATATATATTAATAATAATAGCAAAAGCTATTGTGGCAGGTATCTGAGACTGCAATTTAATGTCAGTCCTGTACGAAATGCCCAAGGGACTCCAATTAATCAGTAAATATTCTGGGTAGAGGCACAGTTCACGAGATAGAAAACAACTTGTGAGCAATAAAAGCCATATGAAAGGGAAGCTCTTTCCAAAAGGAGAGAAATCTAAGGATGAATTGTGGTTGAAGATACACAAGTCAAAAGGCAAAATCTTTAGAAATGGTATTTATAAACAATGGAATTCTATGCTGTCATCAGAAAAAACGAAATCATCCCATTTGTAAGAAAATGGAAAGACTTGGGAAAAAATCATATTAAGTGAAGTAAGCCAGATGAAAAGGAACATAGGCACAATGGTTTCCCTCATTTGTTATAATTACTACAAACCTTGGACTCTCCTAGCAGAGGATTACAATAGGGCAAAACCTAGATACATAAGGCTATACAGGATGAAGCTAAATGAGAGCCTCCAGGATATAGAAACAAGAGCCAGGATATAGAAACAAGGATGTGATTGTTGTTCCTAATGTACTATGTTATTTCTCATCTCTTTTATTGTCCCTTGGTTATCTCATATTGTTACAGTATCTCACCTGGTTATCTGATATATTGTATATACGCGAATTTGTTTATTTGAAGTCAGAGAGGAAGGGAGGAAAACAAGATGAGGGGTGTGGGGGGGAAATGGAGACCAAGACATGAGAAAGGGTATCAATGTTTGTGAAGTAATGCACCTTCTATCTGGTGAATATAATGTAACCCTTCTATTAATTACAGTAAAAAAAATGAGCACATAAAAACAGACACGAACTCATTTGAGAATATAGAAATAACTGCATACATGGATGTATGCTAGTATACACATATATTTTAACCATTACATGGTACTTTCAGGGAAGAATCCAAATGGTGTAACTTTTCGAAATACTAAAGCACAGTCCAACAAAATAAATACCAGGAAACTGATACTCTTCCTTCAAAGGTGGGGGGAGCGGGCTCAAGGAAAGGGGGCTTTACAAATGAAGGGAGGAAGTGGGAGAAAGAATGGCTGAATGCTAACTCATTTGCATAACTACTTAAACATCATTAAAAATAATAAAACAGAATTCTCAATTAAAATATTTTCATTAACAAATTTTGTCAAAAGAGACATTATTTCTAATTATCTATGTTGAGGTAAGTAGTGTAAAGTTATACAATGAATTGTAAAAATGTAAATATATTTCAGTATATTAAAACCATAAATATAAATTTGTACTATAGTATTTTCTGCAAGCATTTGACAGGAAACTTTTATCTGACATGTATTTATTAATTATGTGCAAATACTGTAAGAACTACATCTGCTTTATCCCTATTATTCCTTTTCTTTTCTTTTTCAGCATTGGGATTTGAACATTGGACCTTGCAATTACTCAGCTTGCATCCATAGCTGGCACTCTCCTTCTTGGACTTTCTTTAAGCTATGACCATTCATTTTTCATTTTCTCAGATTTACCAGGAATCCTATAGGGTATACATGAACACATATATGTATATACACAAATTCCCTACCCAGAAATATATATGTACTAATATTTCAAATATACATTTAAGGTCCAGATTCTTCAGGCATTGACATAATTTCATGTTGCAACAAGATGGATAAAATTATAGTGAGAGCAAACCCATAGCTTAGATGATACTACAGGAAAGATTATTTGTGCTGGGAATGTAGTGACTGAAAGGACAAATATTGATAGGATCTTAAAAACTAGAAGTTAACAATACTACCTAAACGTGCTCAGCAATACCCACATATTCAAACACTGGAGGCTTGAAATTCTGCAGTTGGATTGGCTGATCTCCTACGGTCAATCTGTAAGGCCCATTATCACTCAATTTGTAATTGGTATTAAACATACACAGTCAAGAATCCATTGCATGTACTAACAAAATAAAGAAATGTAAGGGAAGGGGTGAGTGAAGAGGAGTGAAAATGTTGAATTATTGTATTCATAAACTTCTTTGTTATATGCCACCTCCTTTGTACAATTACCTAAAAAGAATAAAATAAGGGCCAAGAGTTTGGCCTAGTGGAAGAGTATTTGTCTAGCACGAATGAAGCCCTGGGTTAAATTCCTCAGTATCACATACACAATTGATTGAGTGCTAGCACTGAATTTTCTCAAGGACAGTGCTCAGGCCTTGAATTTAAGCCTCAAAACTGGCAGAAAAAAAAGACAATAATAATAATAAAATAATAAAATAAATCCTACATAGTTTACTCTACATTATGCTATTAATTGAAGCTAAAAAGATATATAAATATATGAATATGAATAAACATATATAATGTGTTTATATATAAATATATATGTTCATCTTTGAATATAGGAATATGAACATATGTTATATAATGTCTGTATAATATAATTATACATGTGTATATGCATATATGCACATATCTATGTATAATTTTATGCACATATCTATATGTGTGTTGTGACATATATTGTCCTGAATATGAGAAATTCATTGTTCCTTAGTATAGCATTATAGGACTTTATGTGCTCATAATTTAAAAGTGGATTCATTTAAAACAATTATGGGAGGGCTGGAGATAACAGCATATGTCTAAATTCTTAATTGCTTTGGAGGCAGAGATTGGGAGGGAGTACAGAAGTTTGAAGTCAGCCAGAGCAAAAAGGTAGAGGGACCCCATTTCAATAATAAGACAGGTGTAATTGTACACATTTGTCATTCCAGCTACTGGGAAATGATAGGTCAGAGGGTTGCAAGCCAAGATTAGCCTTGTGAAAAATAAACTTGAGACAATATCTGAAAGAGAAAAAATATTAAATTAAAAAGGAATAAGAGGGTGATGATGACATGGTAGAATACCTGCCTGACTGTACAAGATCCTCAGATTAAACTCCATTATTTCCCAAACAACCTCAATCAGTGATGTAACTACCAGAAAAAATGTTGGAAAATAAATATGTTAGTAAACTTGAAGTTATTATACATATTATATATATAAGAATAAATAGTCAAAAACAGTACAGAACTCAGAACACAACACAGGGGTAGAACTGAAATAACTATAAAAATAAGCTGTATACACTTAATGTAGTTTACAAATCTTTACAGAACTATTCTTCACCGACATGTAAATTTAAAGGAATCTTTGTGGAACTTTACAAAAACATTGTATCGGGTTTACAAAGATGTCAATAAAAACACCTAGCTTTCTTCTTAAACACTAAGGAAAAGTACAATTTTTCTGCTTAAATGAGCTCAAAAGCTAAGTCTTCCTGGAACCAGAGCTATTCATTTCCAATGTTCTTTGCTGTAACAGGCAACATCAGAAAGTAACAGAGGATTGATTTCATATACATACAAAAAAACAAAACAAAAAAAAACACAAAAAGAGGTGTGATCCCAGAATGCAAAGTCTATTCACATATGGAAAAAAAAGAAAGCTTCAGAAATGTGAGTTTTCACAAAATGTATGAAGAAATCCAGGTTTTCTTTCTTCAGAGGATGAATATTTAAAATTAAGTACATAAAAGAACTTCCATATATGGAAGATTACAAGCACAATAGGTTGAGAAAATAATTATATCAAAAGTACAACATAGGACTGAGAGTGTGATCTAGTGGTAGGGTGCTTGCCTTGCATGCATGAAGACCTAGAATTGATTCCTCAGTACCACAGACACAGAAAAAGCTACAAGTGATGCTGTGGCTAAAGAGGTAGAGCACTAGCTTTGAGAAAGCTCAGGGACAGTGCTCTGTCCCTATTTCAAGTCCAAGGATTGGCAAAATCAAAACAAAACAAAACATAAAACCTACTACATACCTACTAATAGCTTTTTCTACAATTATGTTCAAACTTAAGCACTAAGAAAGAAGACAATGAGAGCATTTTAGCTACAGTGAGAACAGAGAAACTTACAAAATTCTGTCAAAAACCTTACTAAAGATGCCAAAACAATGGAAGAAATATTACCAATATGGTGTAGAATGGAGTTCTTGTAAATTCAAAATGTAATAAATATTATCTGGTAAATATTGAAATTATGATAAAATAACAAATTATTAGTGAAAACAGGAATGATAGGATTTATTAATGTTACTATAGCAGACTAAAAAAATTGAAGTTGTTGATCATTAAAATTTCCACTAACATGGAAATTAAAACTTTGTTTTCCAATAAAATACTTTCAAAGTACATAGTAATTCCTTTGGGAAATAGTTAGATAACTCAAACTCAGTGTTATAATCAGTGACAAATAAGAGTAACAACTGTCTAATTCAATGACAAGGAGGCTTATCTTCTTCAAAATTGTTCAATATTATAGAAATTCTTATCCATTCAAGGGAAAAATGGAGAAGAATGATATAAAGGTGAATGTTATTTATTGATAAAAGTGAATACATTGGAAGGAATTGTATCAACTGCCCCTTAATAATAAGAAAAGCTCCCAAACAACTCTCGACAAAAAAGTCTTGACAAAAAGCTAACAATATTCTTGCAACTCAATAGACTATTAGAGAAATATGGGTGATATCTGGCACTTATTGAAACAACAAATGTACAGGAGAGCAAAATATTATTCAACTTTTAAAGCAACAACAACAGATTCCTTACAAATATCCACCCCCCCTTACATGTGAATAATTCTCTTGAGAACTATAAGATGCAAATGGATGTAAACACAAACAATGAGGTTGAATAAGTATTTAATATTCTACTTATTTAATAAAGGTTTGAGTTAGCAAAATTCAAAGAACTAAATACCTCATTGAATGTAAATATGATAGTGTTACCAAGTTCAATGTAATGAATATATTATATAAATATAATATATTCATATAATTAATACAATGTCAAATGAACTCAAAATGCAGCTTGGAAAAGTATATTTAATTATATAAATATCTAAGGAATAATATTAATCACATTATCAGTACTGCTAACACGACACCTCCTATCTAGAATGGGAGGTGTGGAATGATGGGTGTTTTCCTTATAATATCTGCTTCCATATTGATGCTTCCTCATATTGATGAGGAAAAATACTACTATTATTACAAATATCTTTTTAAGTTATGTGACAAAAATGAATGCTGAGCATGAATAATATCTGGTGTGAAATTGCACCAGGAAAATAATGGGGACAGACGTGTGCTGTTCTATTACTTGAAAAAGACTAATAAATCCTATCAGAAGAGTGTGCTATGGCAATATATACCTGACACTAAACTAGAAAATTAGATACGTGAGACCGAATGAGACTTCAAGCCTCTGAAAATGACCCATAATATTTGAAGTTGATAAGGGGTATCTTCCAACAACCAGGATAAATTATTGCTAGATGGTACAGTGACAATTTGATGGCAATTAATGGAAAATGAGAGTTACATGGGTAATGTTTAAGATTACTGTCAGGGAAGTAGAAGCTAAATGTCTTACAATGCACTGTAATCCTTGAGCTCTGAAAGCAAAAGCCATCACAGAAAGTACTCTCCCCCTTACTTGGTTCTTGCTAGTGGTGTGTTACTCAACCATTGATGGGTTTGCCACTGCTCAGATCACATAACCAGTTGCTCTCATGTTTACCTTCCTCAAGCATATCTAGGCCTCTGTCCTGCTGCACAAGGTGAACAGGGTAGCAGAAGAGTCAGACTCTTGGATGCAGATGGAAAACTTGGCTCTCCTGCCATTAGCTGTGTGGTATTACATCCCACATCATTGAAATAGGGATTTTTGCCAATAGCCTGCATCATTTAAGTATTCACAATAATTTTAGTGTAAAATATCTGACTAATTTCCTGGAAGAGCACTTAGGTTGTTTTCTTACTTTCTTTTTAATTGAAAATAGGATGACCAAAGTCATTATTACTGGCAAGTTCAAGAAACTTTTAAACAGCAATCTTCCTATCCATGCTCATCAGGTTTCCCAAATGAATGATATTCTAATGAATTAAAACTTTGGAAGCCAGATCTTCTTATATGTCCAAGGCCTTAGAGTCATCATCTTCTGGCCCAGACTATCAAAATGACAGGATCAGAGACATACACCACCATGGATGATGAAAAAATGTGATTTTAATATAATATACCATTTTTATCTGTTTTCCAGGGGAATATGCATATATACTATTCTCTATATATACTTAAATGAAACTACCTATAATACCTGCTATTATAATAGTTGTCATTAAAATTGATAGATATATCCTCCCCTATGACCCAGCAATTCCTCTACTTGGCATTTATCCAATGGTCCAGAAATAAGAACATACTAAATACACTAGCACAACGATGTTCATTCCAGCGCTGTTTACCATAGCAAAGATACAGAACCAACCCAGATGCCCTTGAGTAGACGAGTGGATCTACAAGATGTGGTATTTATACACAATAGAATTCTAGGCTGCCATCAGAAAGAACAACATCGCCCCATTTGTAAGGAAATGGAAAGACAGAAAAAATCATATTAAGTGAAGTAAGCCAGACCCAAAGGAACATAGGCTCAATGGTTTCCCTCATTTGTAATAATTATTACAAACTTGGTCTCTCCTAGCAGAGGATTACAATAGCTCAAACCTTGGCTACATAAGGCCATATAGGATGAGGCCAAATTAATAGACTTCAAAGACATCGAAACAAGAGCTTAATTATGAGTGAGTGTTGCTTTAATGTAATTTTTTTTCTTCTCTTGTGCTGCCCATTGGTAAATCTCATATTCTTACAGCATCTGATTTTGTTACCTGGTATAATATATATATATATGTTTCTTAATTTATTTGAAATAGGAGGGGAAGGGGGCGGGGAAGGGAAATGGAGACAAAACATGAGAGGTTTTATCAACGTGTGAGAAATAATGCACCTGCTATCTGGTGAATATAACAATAGCCCCTCTATACATTAAAATAAAATAAAATAATTTCAAAAAATGATAGATATGTCAACATATAATTCTATGATAAACTATTAGTTTCCAAAATTATACATGTAAAGTATAAGAAGAATAGTAACAAGCTATAAGATACAAAAGAAAAAAATAAAAGGACCAAATAAATACAGAAAAGTTGAAATCTGGAAGAAATGTTACTCAAGGCAAAGGAATGTTCAATAAATAAGCTTAATTTAATTTTGATCATTGAACTAAAAATTCAAATACCCTATTATATAATAGATTTATATTTTCCTAATTAATTTTATATGGAACAATCACTAGCAAAACACTTTAAAAAATGTAACACAGGTGATGCTTGATACATCCCACCAGATGATGTCCTTAGGCAGAGAAATTTTATTAGAGAACCTTATTTTATAATAATACATTGAAGTGAATTTTGACAATAATGCTTTAACATGTCATTTCTCACAATATCTTTAATAGTGAGTTCTGGAAGCAAGCTAATAATTCAGCATTAGGAAGTGATGATATTATAAATTCCTGTAAATTGCTGCAAATAGACTTTTATGTGGAGTTTAACATATAAAGAGATAAAATTTACCTGATGTTCAAAAATGCATCCTACAGCTTCGATTCTAATAAATTATTTAAATATGCATGTAAAAAGTAACACAAAATTGGTCTGTTCGAATAATACTCAGCAATCATAATGCATAATATATTTGGGTGGAATTACTCTATTTTCTATCCAGTAACTACATTGTTTTAAAACTCATATGATGATAAACATCAATATGATTTATATCTAATCAAAAAAAAATTGTAATTACTTTTCTACAAATTCCTAACGCCCCCCTCAAGGAGGTTGATGAATAAAACTCATGTAAAATCCTCTTCCATAACCATAGAGAAATGGTGGAGAAATAGTGTAATACTTACATATACATATCTAAGTATAGGTCAGAAGAAGAAAATCTAGTAATGTGAAACAAAAAATTGAAGAGGGAGCAATTAATATGTGAGTCGATACTGAGGAACATGTGAAAACCAAAAAGTGGAGGCAGGAGCTGAGGCCTTGTGAAGAGTGTCTACGTAAGGACACTATAGGAACATTAACTTTACGCAGGCTGGGGGTTGACACAAACTGCTAATTAAAATGATATATTTATTACCTTAATCAGAATATTCTGTTCACTTACTCAGGGAAAAACCTCTGTGCACAATTTGATCACCATTTATCTATGATAGGGCTTTTCTCATTTGGAAATCAAAATATTCAGAACTTAAAATCAAATTTCACCTTAAGCTAAAAGTTCTTCTAAGATAAGTAGTATAAATAAAACAAATTAGAAAACCTACAGAATGCTCTACAGCAGATCACCTATGACTACTCACCAATAAAAAATAATAACCCCCCCTGACCATATAATCTCTTTAACAAAATAAGAAAAAAATGTTGTGAGTGAATCTAAGAAAATTGAAAAACAAGGAAGGAAAACTTTACTATGATAGTCTTAAGATAAAACAAAAGTATAACGATTAAATGCAAAATATGATATAAACCATATGACTATTAACATTTGATAAGATCATGCAATAAATAAAATAGCATGTATATCATTAAAATAATTCACAGGTTTAGAGGTAGACCAATAAATCACAATGACTAGAACTGTCATGTCAGAAAAGAAGATAGAAACAAATCAAAACTTATCCAATACTTTTGACAAAAACAGAGATGCAAAATAAAAGGAAAAACACATGCAAAAGATAACGGTGGGGCCAGGAGCTTAGCCCAGTGTTAGAGTGCTTGCCTAGCATGCATGAAGACCTGGACTCGATTCCTTGGCACCAAATACATAGAAAAAAGCTGGAAATGGTGCTGAGGCTTAAGTGGTAGAGCTCTACCCTTGAGAAAGTTCAAGGACAGTACTCAATCCCTGAGCTCAAGCAAAAAAAAAATAAAAATATAACAGTGGATAGTTTTACAGACTGGTGAAAAATATGATGCTCAAATTAAGCATTCAGTGTTGTTGTTCCAATTGAGTACACATATTGGCACAACCTGATATAAAATAATACCAACGTCAGATATAAAAAAGTGCCAGAGATAAAACAAGACTATGAAGTCTTTTAATCTTTAAAGAATGCCCCTGTTCTCAATGACAACTTCAAAAGTCAGTAAATATGAATACATACATATAGATAATGCTTCATGACTACAATTTTTTTTATCTCTAGAATGCAATTCTTTTCAATATTGTCCCAATGAATACATTTAGTTTCTAAAAGTAACATATTAGGGAACAAAATCCATAAGTTCTTCTTAATAGATTTAGAAATATATTTGACAAAAATCAAGTCATTATCTATTTGTAAAGGAGAAGTAAATAAATTAAAAAGAAAGTTTCCTGACCTACTAAATACCATTACTGAATGTCTCTAACAATGGCAAAATTCAAAATGGAATGGAACAAAGAAAAGAGACAAACCTATATGTAAATGGATGTCAACACAGAATATATAAACATTTGTGAAGTTTAACAAATACTCAAAATATTAAGCAAATATATATATGTATCGACAAATGGCAGGAAGATACTAGAGAATGCTTTAAATTTTAGCACTTCCCTAAGAAACATAAGTGTCAGGTATACATCACAAAATTCATAAAAGCACCTGGAGAAATTCATAAAACCAGGAACAACAGAAATGCTTAAGTGGATGAAACGGTTCAGTTATAATGGAGTGATAATTAAAGGCAGCAGCAGCCAGGTGCACTGGCTCATGCCTGTAATCCTAGTTACACAATAGGCTGAGATCAAGGATCATGCATGGTTTAAAGCCAGCCTGCGCACTAAAGACCATGAGACTCTTATTTCCAATTAACCACCAGAAAACCAGAAGTGGCACTGTGGCTCAAGGGGTAGGGCAGAGGCCTTGAGCTGAAGAGGTCAGGGACAGCGCCCTGGAAGAGAGTTCAGCCCCACAGCTGACCAAAAAAAAAAAAAAAAAAGACAACGGTGAATTAATTAAACCTCAGAAATTGTTTAATTTCAGTAAAACTCAGGTAGAATATTTATTAAACTTATGTTCTACATTTTAGGAAAAAGAATGAATTGTCAGATGGCAGATAATAAGAAGTAGAATTCATTCACTTGTGCGAAGGAAATACAATATAGTCCTATATTAAAGAAAATTACAGGAAATTTATCATTATGTTAATTTGAGTAAATTTTATCCATCTGAGTCTACAGAACAAAATTGATGTCAAAATTCATCCAAAATGCAAATGCATGTTTGGTTTAATGCACACATGGGTCTTTCAATTGTGATAACATCCAGTAAAATGATATACAACAACTGCTAGTGGTTAACAGAAACACAAAAAATCAGGTTGACCAAAAGTCTGCTGTTGTCACACTCCTAAATATTGCTGTTTAGGCAGCATCCTTATTTTACCTATTGAACAATAGTAGTAGCAATCTTTCTTTCAGTAGTGACAACAAAAAGTTTTATTGTAAACTATCCCTGTGGGCAAAATTGCTTCCAGCTGAAAGCCACTGGAGGAAATCCAACTCTTTGATATCTGTTTCCAAAAGGAAAATTTTCAAAGCTAGAAGGGGATTAGGATGGAAAAGAATGGAGATCTAAAAGCAAGTCTATAAAGTACCAATATCTTTAGCGAAGCAAAGGTGGCTTATGCCTGCAATCCTAGCTACCCAAGAGGCTTCTTTCCAAGGAATGCAGTTTGCAGCCAGCCCAGGTAGGAAAACAAGTGAGAATTATCACCAATAAACCAATCAGAAAAAGATGGAAATTCAGAAAAGACATTGAGTTCAAGCCCCAGGACATCCAATAAAACAAAACCAACAAAAAAAATCATATGTGCTGAATTGGGGTGTGTGTTAGTTTTATTGTCTGTATTCTTTTTTATGCCCTCTTTCATCTGTTTGGCATTGTTAGCGCTTAATAAAGTGTCACCAAGTATTGTGGTCCTGTAATTTAATTGGTAAGAGTACTATTTCTAGTTCAGAACTATCATGGTTTACAATCTGTATATTTACCACATTATGATTTTGTGTCAGTATTCAGTTTTCTATAAGCATCTCTTTCCAATTATTTTAATTGCTGAATATTATATTGGCAAACTCACAAATCTTATTACAGCCCATTACAAAAAGTAAATAATAATACAGTAATAGAGTTCTCATATAATTATAACATTACTTGGTAAATTCTTTATGAAACTATGATACATGAACTAAGAAGTCATCACTATAGAAATAACTCTAAAATATTTGTCTTTTTACATTGAGAAGATAGTCAAAACTTTATGGAGACAATTTTAGCTTTAGAATGAAATTATGGTGACGAGTATTATGATAAAGTATTTATATGATTGGGAAACTGTGATGAACCATGGTAGACCAAATATCTTCAGGAAAAATAATGAGGCACAAGGAATGAACTTCCTTATGATTCTGTCGATTAGGTCCTAGCAATTTAACAATAAACTTTGTTTCATTTATGAGATCACAAAATAATTCTTCCTACAATGGAGTAAATGCAAAGAATTCAACACAATAAGTTTTTAATCATCTGATTAATGAAATATTTTAATCATAATAAGACAACTATTATTTTTCCCAGTTCTTACTTGGATATCATCAAGAATATGTTTGGGGGCTGGGAGTTTGGCCTAGTGGTTAAAGTGTTTGCCTAGCATGCATGAAGACGTGGGTTCGATTCCTTGGTACCACATACATAGAAAAAAAAGCCAGAAGTGGTGCTGAGGCTCAAGTGGTAGAGCTCTAGCCTTGAGAAAGTCCAAGGACAGTGCTTAGGCCCTGAGCTCAAGCCCAGGACTGGCAAAAAAAAAAAATGTTTGGAATGAAGAAAGGACAAAGGACAAAGTAAGTTTGGATCAAAGAGAAAAGATTTTGTTGTAGCACTTTGTATGTAACAGTGTTAATGGTTTCTTTCTTTCTTTCTTTCTTTCTTTCTTTCTTTCTTTCTTTCTTTTTCCTTCCTTCCTTCCTTCCTTCCTTCCTTCCTTCCTTCCTTCCTTCCTTCCTTCCTTCCTTTCTCTTTCTTTCTTTCTTTCTTTCTTTCTTTCTTTCTTTCTTTCTTTCTTTCTTTCTTTCTTTCTTTCTTTCTCTTTCTTTCTGTTTTGTGGGTCATGGGGCTTGATCTCAGCCTGGGTGCTGTCCCTGAGATCTTCAGCTTAAGGCACTGCCCTACACTTGAGCCAAGGACCACTTCTAGTTTTTTAGAGGTTAATTGGAGATAAGAGTCTCAGGTCCTTTTGTTTCTCGGCTGACTTTGAACCTTGATTCTCAGATCTCAGCCTCTTGAATAGCTAGGATTACAGGCCTAAGTCACTGATACAGTGTTTATTTCCTCTGCAAGGCCAGGTCAATGAAAGATTGAGAAAATGCTTTTGCTATGGTCATTGTTTTTAGTTTTGTGATTTTTAGAAGTTCTGGGGTTTGAAGTCTTGGCCTTATGCTTTCTAGGCAGATACTTTACCACTTTAGCCAAGTCCCTATTCCTGTCCTCAAACTGATAATTTTCAAGATACTGTAGTTTCTTGCTTTATACTTATAGCGGTATGGGCTGTTTTCCCTAACTATTGGTTGATTTGGAATCTAACAACATTGTCCTTTTTTTCCTTTAGGCTAGCTTCAAACCAGGATCTTCTGATCTCAGCTCCCCAAGCAGCTAGAGTCACAGGTTTAAGCTCTGGACCCAGTATTCTATAAAAGAGGAGGGGGCTGGCTGTTAATAGGTATAAATTTTCTCTGGTACAAAGGCTTTGACTTTCTTTAACATAGATGGTAAGTCAGTTTGTGGGTCCCCTAAATCCATTCTTCAGGATAAAATGCAGTATTGGGGGGTTGGTGTCTGTCAATGATGTGTGACAATGTCATCTGTTGACAAAGCTGAGGGAGGCATGCTGTGCAAGGTCCCAGTGTATTCTTTGTCTCTACAATGCATGATAACTCTTTTCTTTTGAATATTGCTCAGTCCCTGGAAGAAATAATACAAGACTTTACTAGTTTATTTTTCCTCATGCTCATATAGTCAAAATTGGTAAACCAAAAAAGTACTGTGATGACTCTAGAAAACAACTTAAACACAGTCGTAATATGTCAAACTTAAGCTTTTTACCTACTAGGAAAACAATTGTAATCACAGTAAAAAATAAATGGTTTCAAAGTATTTTCAAAAACGAATTTACAGAAAAGAGTGTAAAATGGAAATACCCAAGAGCATTTTGATAAAAATTAAATATTTATAAGAAAGAGATAATGATACAAATAAAATTGAGTGCTGACTTCATCCTAAATATTAACTGGATTTCAATATTTGATATCTTATGAAATTTATATTGGCATATTATCCTGTAATACTACACATCCATACAAGTACTTCCAATTACCTACACAGGACACAGAAGCTCAAAAAAATTAGCTTTGTTTAATTTTCTCTTTTTTCAAAACAGAAGCCAGAAAGGCTTACATTAATCATGAAGATGAACATGATTAAAATGGAGAATTCCAAATTGAAGTGAGGTGTGTTTCTCTCACATTCATGCAGCAGAGTGTGAATCTAGATTGCCTTAAATTTTGTGAAATTAGACAGCCATTTTAGTTGTGTCTGTGGCACTCAGTCTATCAATATATCTCAGTTTGTCTAGGCATATCTCACTGTCAGTGGTTCTGAAGAGCTATAACTTGAAGAAAAGACAATCTGACAATTTCATATTCCAAAGTCCACAACTGCTGTATAAAATCCACCTTTTGCATTGAAGGGCAAGAGTAGATGTGAGCTCAGGAATGTCTATGTGTGATGGAAAATAGGAATATATTTACTAAACGTGATTATTTTTAGTAGTAGTATAGCCCATTGATATTTTAACAAATTCATTATTTCCAGGTTTTGAATATTAGTTTGTATAAACATAGCAATATATATTTATTTGTTACAAATATAAATAATATGTAACATATGGCTGCATAAGCATATATAATGTATGTTTATATGGAACTTGTAAATATATATTCTGTATATTTATTTATACATATATGTATACATAAGTAAAGAAATAAAATACATTTTACATATTTGAATAAATGAATAACAATTTCAAAAACTCAGTGTCCCTCAACTTGGAAAAGTTTAAGGAGGTAATCTTGAGAAGTTATGTCATTATAAGTGTGGAAAAAATATTATAAACTATTGTTCTATTATGTTAATGAGTTAGAAATCAGGTACATTTTCTTAATATCAACATGTCATTTATAAATCATTTTATTTTTTTACTGAATTCCTCTTCAGGGAATCTATTAAAATCAAAGATTTCAATCAGAACTTTACTTAAAATCAGTGCTTATTAAACTAATCATGCTGCATAAATCAGCCAGTCTCCCACTCAAAATCTAATAAACATAATCACCTGGATAAAATGACAAAAATTGCATATTTCATTTGTGTATACCTCCATGCTCTATCAAAGGTACTGCTATAAAGCTAATCTTGCTACTTGGAAATCTTATATCATCTTCCAAAAGGTTGACACCTGTATATGCTTTGTGCTGCCCAGTGGGGGAGGTATTGATATCATTTGCTTCACTGAATTTCTGACAACAGAACAAAGCATGCCTTCAGTGCATTGTGCTATCATAAAGATGAGAGAGTAGAGGATCATAGAAGTCAAGTGTTATTACCGTAATGAGCTAAAGAATTAAATCAGTCAGGTGTGGTGACTCATGCCTGTAACTCCTAACTACTCAGGAGGCTGAGATTTGAGGATCGCAACTCAAAGTCAGCCTGAGCACTACCATCCATGAATCTCTTATCTCCAATTAACCACTAGAAAATGGTTAGTGGCACTATGGCTCCAGGGGTAGGGTTGTAGTCTTGAGTTGAAGAATTCAGGGACAACAAACAGGCCCTGAGTTCAGGCCCCACAAATGACAAAAAGAAAACGAAAGAAAGAAAAGAAAGAAAGAAAGAAAGAAAGAAAGAAAGAAAGAAAGAAAGAAAGAAAGAAAGGAAGGAAGGAAGGAAGGAAGGAAGGAAGAAAGAAAGAAAGAAAGAAAGAAAGAAAGAAAGAAAAGAAAGAGAATTAAATCAGTTTGATTCTTTCCCAAGTTTGAGAGAAACTATGAATGTTACATCCTGATTTTTTCCATCAATATTATGTGTATAAAGTTTCTCCATTCATCAAATGTGCCCCCATTTGTATAAGTAGAGTAAATTTCAGGAATATATTTCTTTCTTGTAGACTTCAATGTATATTTTCTTTCTGACTAGTAAATTGAAACATGTAAAATAATTTAAAAAAGAGATGATATAAATTTTCTAATGAGTGTCAAAAAGAAGTTCTAAATGTAATGTCTATGTGATTTAATGTACATTTTCCTGTATCCCCAAATGCATACATGTATGAAAATATCACATAACCCAAATGATTTGTTATACACACATAACCTATATAATTATGTTATGTAAAAATAGTCGTGCATCCCTGTAATTCAATCTTTGAGAGGTAGAGACTGGAAGCTGTGTTTTAGAACAGCCTGGGCTACCTCATGAGCTAGCCTAACCTATCTCAAAGAAATACAAGCAAAAACATTGAGCAGGATATAAGTAGGTAATTCATGACTGTATACTAAACAAAATATTACTGCAGTGGAAAGATGTATGGCTTGCCTAGATTATTAAAGCTGGAGGTAATGCTGGAAAAATTATGCTCTTGTGTTTTGGGTGTCTGTCACAATATTACTAATGGAAGTGTATGATGAATTGTTTCAAATTCATATATTTGAGTTTCACAACACATTCAATTGGCAAAATATTTTGGAGTGTTCTTTATATTGTAAGGACTGTAGAAAATTCATTGATTTTTCAATTCATTCATTTTTTCAGACCTATGACTTTCCACAATTTTTTTTGCTCAGTACTACTTATTTAATTCTGACAGATCTTTATAGATAATAGAATAGAGTAATTCTCCAATAGTGTTATTAATAAGTATCTTAGTGGGGCATTATTAATACTATTTTTATTTTTACACATTTTGTATATTTTACTAATTCTCATTGAATCACAACATGTTTCTATGTGCTAGGAGAAACATTAGCGTCTTTATTTTCTTTCTTCATGTCAGTCTTTTCCTTTTGTGTAGAAATTTACATGGGTGTTACCCCAAATAAAAAATTATAACACTAGAAATGACTTTGCCCAGCAAAAGTTGTAAAAGTTGATTATGAAAATACTTTATATTCATGAACTATTTTAACATTTCTATACAAAATAGATATTTATTTGAGAAAGGATAATGTCATATTTTTAAATGAGGCATTCATCTAAATGAGGACTGACATTCCTCTAAAAGAGGTTAATACGATGGCTGGGATTCTTCTTTAAGCAGTCCAATAAACTTCTGCTTATCTAGACACCTCTCTCTACGTCATGTCAAATCATTCTGACATAATGGCACCAGATTAGATATCTGACACTCTCTAAGATAGCATGTCTGACCTGGAATGCAGTCATGATATTTCAATGTATGTAGATTCATGAAAATTGTATAAGAAAAACTGAGAGGATATGTGTGGATTAAAGAGATGGAGGGGAAAGATAAAAAGAGGTGACTTTGATAGAGATTCATTATACCAAACAACTGACATGTTGAATGAACCCCTTTTTCTACAATTATCTAAAAATAGTAATGTGTTTTCAGAATGTCTGTGCAATGTGTCAGTCTACTTTTCTGTTTTTCTACACAAAATGATCTCTTCTTCAGCCATATCAGCCTCCATATCATCCCATATATTCAACACAGTCATTTGTTTTCTTCACAGGTTTGGCTTAGGACTCCTCTGCCCTTTAGTATATTTTGCTGTTTGATTAAAAGCTTTATTAGAGTTTATAAAATCTAGAAGAAGTAATTAGTTCATAAGTATGTTATAATCACCTTTATATGTCTCCATTTTAATATTCTAAATAAAACTTACCAATAGTTTTTGCATACTATTTTCTAACTTGGAGAAGATTTTACTTACTGTCTTTCTAACTACCCTGGAATTTAAGCTTCTGGGAATTAAAGAATTTAGCTGTTCTTTTACAAAGAAACTCATATTTACAGTACTACTCCAATAGATGTAACACAGTAGAGATTGTATTTAATCAATATATGATATATTAACTCAAAATTCTCATAACTGACTGCTGCAAGTGGTGTGGTGATGAGACTCATATAAGGATTTGAGGTTGCAGCACACAATAATTCTTCATTATTTGTATATTCATTATCATTATCCTCACTAATGTCCAAAACGTCAAATAGCACCAAACCCTATACATATGTGTGTACACACAGGTAAAGTATAAATTAGGGAAACAATTATGTGATAGCATAATTCATCAGAGCTGAGTGACTAATAGTGGGAAGTTTGTAGAGAGCAGATGAACTGGAAGTGGAGCAAGCCCATGCAACTGAGCTGAAGAAGAGGAGTATTGGAAGATTTCATCAGGTTATCAAGTGGGCAGTCCATTTTAAATCTTTTGAGTTGTTCATTTCCAGAACTGTTGAACTGTTTTGATTGCAGGTAACAAATATTTGAATAAGGGAATACTAACATATAAATCCTCAAATGACTGATTTAAGGTTTATATATTAATAGGTGGTACTTCTTTTATTCTTTGAGGAATCCATTCTTCTAGTCTACAGTTTAATTTCAAATCTGAGTAAGGAATTATATCTCTGAAAACATGAATTTAAGTGTTTTTTATTAAGACTTTATTAACATTGATTTTTTTTCTTACATCTTATTTCAAATGTCATGTTTAACAAACGTGTTGTTCAAGAAGGGACTCTATATACAATCACTGGCATATAGATTTTAGAACATGATTAAAATTACGCTGAGGGTTTGTATGTCATGGATATAAATTAATATATGTAATAAAATATTATGTCTATAGAGTATAAAGCCAATTGTGGATTTTTATGTCTATGTAACTATATCTCTAAGACCATTTAATTTTTTTAATTTAATTTGATTTTATTTTAAAAGCACAAGGGACTACAGTTACATAAGTAAGGTGATTAGTACATTTCTTGTTGAACAACATTATTCTCATTTTCTCCCAACTTCCCTCCTTCCTCATCTTTCCTCCCATCTTCCACCCCCCCCCCACACAAAGTTGTAATATTCTGTAATAACAATTGTGAAGAAAGCAAAAGTTAACATGGAATTTATTTATTTATTACCAGTCCTGAGCATTGTCCTTGGACTTTCTCAAGGCTAGAGCTCTATCACTTGAGCCTCAGCACCACT
Source organism: Megascapheus bottae (assembly GCF_031878675.1). NCBI lineage: Eukaryota > Metazoa > Chordata > Mammalia > Rodentia > Geomyidae > Megascapheus > Megascapheus bottae. The sequence continues at coordinate 41,503,312 of NC_143511.1, forward strand.
TCAGGCTTTTTTCTATGTCTGTAGTATTGAGGAATTGAAACCGGGTCTTCATTCATGCTAGGAAAACACCCTACCACTAGGCCAAACTCCCGGCCCCTAACATGGAATTTAAGTAGAGACTCTGTGTGTGTGTGTGTGTGTGTGTGTGTGTGTGTGTGTGTGTGTGTGTGTGTGTATGTCTATTTGATCAACTTTAAAAAATATTCAAATAGTTAATATTGTGCAAGGACATGTGAGTGACAATTTATCTACTGAAATGCTCCACATCTAGACGAGCAATGTAAAGATTTCATGCTTACGTTTAGAAAGCAATTGTCTTCCTATTTTTTGCTCATGTGGTACTGGTGATCAAACCCAATGTTTTGCTAGATAAGAGTTTTTTTTTGTTGTTCTTGTCTTGTTTTTTTGTCGGTTATAGGGCTTGGAGTCTGGGCCTCGATGCTGTCCCTGAGTTCTTCAGCTCAAGGCTGCTGCCCTACCATTGAACCACTTCCTGTTTCTAATGTTTAATTGAAAAGTCTCACCATCTTTAGTGCATGAGGTGACTTTGAACTGAGATCCTTAGGTGTCAGCCCTCTGTGTAGCTAGGATTACAGGTGTGAGCCACTGCGCACGGCATGCTACACAGGTTTTCTGTCTGTAAGTCTGTGTCTCCAGTATTTCATTTGTTTATGAGCTAGTATCTTGCTGCCATTTCTGCTGAGTTAACCTTGAACCATCAATCCTTCTGTCTCCCAACTACCACAGTCTTCAAAAATGTATGTGAATAAAAAGAGAATACTATTTGTAGGATAATAATTTTTATAATGCTTGATTATATTTAAAAACCTTAGGATTGTGGAATATTATAACTATAATCTACAGTTAAAATTAAATTTCCCCAGTAGTAAAATAAAGCAGTTACAACATCTTTTTTCATCTACATAGACTCTATAATTTGAAGCATGAAATATACACTCAAACATACTTTTTATACACAGCATTAATTATTCTTAATAAGCATGATCCATTTCAGCCACATATTCTAATGCAATAATTACAGCTTCCAATATGTAGCAAGCAAAGATAGAGTACCATATCTATTTGACATACTGGATTTGACATTAATCTGTATGTTTCTTAGCTTAGCATAAATTTGTATACCAGATGCCGCCTCATAATTAATGCTCTGAGATTTGAGAGCAGTAGTTTTTGCTGGTAACAAACTTTCCATCAAGTTGACATCTGCGATTTATACCTCCAACTCCCCTTCAATACATTTACATAATCAGTTCAATTTAAGCCCACATTATACATACTTGTTACATTTTTATAAGCAGTATCCCCTAAAGATAGTTAAAAAGTAAATCAAGGTAAAATTTATTTCTTTCCATTTTCCCCCTAATCAAGACACTTACCATGAGCATATAATCAAATTCTCTGATTACATGCATTTATTTTAAAAGAAAAAATATGTGATTTTAGTCTGATAAAATGTATATGACTCTAATAGACATAAAATATACTCAGTTGCTACCAGTGAGCTTGGATAACCTACATATGAACTGTATTATAAGCATTTTACCTCTTCTAGACTGATTCCTTTGAAACAAGTGTATATGAATTCATTCACTAAGGAAACTGTCAAAAATTAGAATACATGGTTAAATTTCAGCATGATTATAGGGTATTTTTTGTGCTTGTTTTCCTGTTGAATTTAAGTGTGTAGATTACAGGGTCTTCCTCTCAGTCCACAGGTTCTACTACTGGATCAAATTTCTCTTTAAAATCAGGAACTGTAAAATTTAGAAAAAGTTTCTATTTGTAATATGACTACATATAATGTTAATCAAAACAGTCCAAAATCTGAATTTTCTAAAATTACTTTAAACCTCACACTTCATGTCATTACAGATACAATATATTTACATAGCAAAACTGTTTTCTTTGTTTGTTTATTTGTTTGTTTTGTGAGTCATGGGGCTTGAACTCTGCAAGGGCTCTGTTCTTGAGCTCTTCAGCTCAAGCCTACCACCTTACCCCAGGGCCTGGGCATTATCCCTAAGCTATTCAGCCCAAGGCTACCACCCTACCTTTGAGCCAAGCCCCACTTCCTGTATTCTAGAGGTTAATTGAAGAAAAGAGTCTCCCCCTCCTTTTGTGCCTGGGCTGGCTTTGAGACTTGATCCTGAGATCTCAGCTTCCTGAGTAGCTAGGATTACAGGCATGAGCCACTGTGCCTGGCATAAACCACTGCACCCCCCCTAAAAATTGTTTTTAATAAAACTTTTGATAGGGGAGGAGTCCAGCATTGGACAAACTACAGTATGTGATGTATTACAACAATAGTACAACACTACAACATTGTGTTCACATGCATATATAGTAATCAGGAATATTATGGTCATTAATATCTATATAACTCAAAAAAGTCTTATAAAATGAATTTTTAATAATGATTTAATGCTGTACTTCAAGGTAATTAATGTAAAATGTAAACTATATTACATATAGAAGAGACATTCTTTTCCACATTGTTTATTATTAATTTTCATATATTTTATTGTAATTAATAGAAGCATTACATTATATTAACCAGATAGAAGGTACATTACTTCACAAACATTGACACCCTTTCTCCTGTTTTAGTTCCATTTCCCTTCCCCAATCCCAACCCTCATCTTGTTTTCCCCTTCTCTATTTTATTTCACATAATCAGATAAACATATGTACAATATATCAGATAACAAAATAAAATACTGTAACAATATTAGATAACCAAGGGACAGCAAAAGAGATGAGAGATCACATAGTACATTAAGAACAACAATCACTCATTATATGGCTTTTGTTTCTATATCCTGGAAATGGAAAGACTTAGAAAAATTCATAATAAGTGAAGTAAGCCCGCCTCAAAGGAACATGGGCTCAATGGTTTCCCTCATTTGTCAAAATCAGTAGAAACCTTGGGCTTTTCTTGCACCGATTTACAATAGAGCAAAACCTACATACATAAGACCATATAGGATGGCGCTAAATGAAATGACCTGTTTTCTACATTGTTTTATCCATTCTGAATTGCCCTTCTGTTTTTTTGTACGTTAAAGTGATCTGTTTTTAAAAGTGCTCATGATGAATTAACAATCAAAATACTTCAGAACACTGGAATACATTTTTAAATGGTGAAACATATAGAAATATCTGAGCACTGAGGTCTCACATCTGCAATTGTAGCTGCTTAGTAGCCTGAGGTTTGTAGATCAAGGTTTGAAAACAGCTTGAGCAGGAATGTCTGTGAGATTCTTATCTCTATTCAATCACCAAAAACCAAGGAGTAGAGTTGTGGCTCAAATGATGGAGATTATACAGCTAAGAGATAGTGCCTGGGCCATGACTTTAAGCCCCAGTATCACCACATACACAGACAAACAAAACAAACAAAAAGCAAAGAAAAATAAATACAGCAAAGGAAATTGTAGACCTTTAGCAAGAAAGAACATTATTTAACATCCTCATCCTCCATCCCACTTTTTCTTGGGGGAGGAGGAGGCACACAATGACACAGAATTAAGAGAAGTAAAGGAGACACCATAGGAATCAGCAAGAGTGACTGAGAAGTCAAGAAGGGTAATGGAATGCCTCTAGTCTACAAATTCTGGTCAGAAGTTACCCAAAGGAAGGAAGCAAACACAAGGATTAAATGGAAAATCCCTTGTTCTCCAATCTTGGTTTCACAGTTGTTTTGTCCATAAGGAAAGAATTCCAAATGTCAGTTTTATGAAGATGTGAACATTTTCACATCAAGTGCATCTCCATCCACCTTTTATTATGCTCCTCTAGGAGTTCAGTCTCTCTAGAATTATCCTGTCTAATAATAATATCTGAAACTGCAAATAGATTTTATTATATCCTACACCTTGTTTTAAGTATTGTATATTTATTATCTCATTCAAGTTTCATGAATTATATAACTGAGGCAAGAATTTAAATAAGTATAAGGGATAAAATGATTCAACTGAACTTAGATACATGTAGTTCCTAAGTGAAAATAAAAGATGGAAAGGAATTCTCTAAGTTATAAATATACAATTTAATAATGCAAGAGAATAACTGGATTTCTTGTATGCAACATTTAAAATGTGAGACATTTAAAATGTGAAAAATTAGTTAATGTCATATGGAATACAGAGAAACTGTTTCTATTTAAACACAGAATATTTAGCTAAATTTACTGCCTAGAAGAAAAGTTAACATGCATTTTTGGTGACATACTGAGTTATTACCTCATCATTTTGTTATTTTGTCCAATCGATGATATGATTGTAACATAGTTTTGTTCAAGATTAATTAAATATTATATTTATACTATGTTCTCAATTTAGCTTTAACATTACTGATTTTTTCTAAGAACTAGAGTGATTATTGTCATAGATTTGTACAAAAAATATATTTAATGAATATGTAGTTTTTTCATTATTTTTCATTGTATTCTATTGTTGGGATAATGTTATATTGGGGTTATGTTGGGGTTACAGTTATATTCATTAGGTAGTGGTACTTTACTTCTCAAAAATTGATAACCCTTCTCATGTTTTTGTCTCTCTTTCCCTCCCCTCAAACCCTCCCCAAACATCTTGTTTCCCCCTGCCCTTTCTTCTTTCAAATAAACAAATAAATATACCTGGTAACAAAGTCAGATACAGTAACAACATGAGATTAACCATAGGGGGAGAAAAAAACAGAAAAGAATAACTGCACAACAACCTCTTGTATCCACATCCTAGAATTCATTGTGTTTAGTCTCATTCCATATGACCATTTATACATAGCTTTTGAGCTACTATGAGCCTCTTCTAGGAGAATCTTAGATGTGCAATAATTATTACAAATGCGGAAAACCATGAAGCCTATAATCCTTTGGGTCTAGCTTACTTCAATTAATATGATTTTTTCCCAAGTCTTTCCATTTTTTTTTACAAATTGGCTATGTCATTTTTTTTCTAATGGCAGCACAGAATTCCATTGTGTATAAATATCACCACATCTACTTGATCCATTCATCTACTGAGAGGCATCTGGTTTGGTTCCATATCTTTGCTCTGGTAAATAATGCTGCAATGGACATCATTGTGCTAGTAGCTTTAGAATGTCCTTTTTTCTGGACATTTGGGTAAATGTCAAGGAGTGGAATTGCTGGGTCATAGTGGAACACTGTGTTTAGTCTTTTGAGTAATAGCCATATTGCCTTCCAGAGTGGTTAAACAAGCTTACACTCTCATCAACAGTGTAGTAGAATTCTCTTCTGGTCACTTCCTTGCCAGCCATCATCTGTTGTTATTAGATTTCTTGATAATGACCATTCTAACTGGAATTGGTAGAATCTCAAAGTTTTTTTTTTGATTTGTATTTCTTTTATGGCCAGCAATGTTGAGCATTTCTTCATGTGACAATTGGACATTCTTATTTCCTCTTCAGAGTAGTCCCTCTTTATGTCTTTAGCCTACTTTTTAATGGGATGGTTGTTCCTTTGAGGATTTGTTTTTGAGGCATTTAATTTTTTGAGCTGTAGGTAGATATAAGACCCTTGGGTTTTGTATGGCTAGTGAAGATCAATTTAAGCCATTTTAATCATTAAATTTTCCTAGTAAACTTTAAAATACCTAAGAACCTGCAAATTAAGGAAAATACAGTTATAAAGAATATATTCTGAACATGGCACTTTGGCTAATAACTATAATCCTAAACTACTTAGCACTCTGAGAATGGGTGGACCATAGTTCAATACTGGCCCAATTAGAAAAGTTCATGAGACCCCACTTCTCAACTCTTAACTATGCACCATGTTTTATTACTGTAAATCTAATTTCAGGGGAGAGTGAGAATGAGAGGATCTTAGTCTTAGACTACTTGTGTTACAAAAGCTCACAAAACAATTATCTCATTTGAAGAAACTAAGTGTGTGCTAAGCCTGTCACACCAACTACAAAAGAAAGCCTCAAATAGATATTTGTCCATCCCTGGACACAAAGCAAGGCTTCATCTCAAAAATATCTACCACAAAAGAAATATACTAAGTGTGACTCAGTGGAAGATTTGCTATCTAGTAACATCATGTGTTCAAACTCCAATACTACCATAAACAAGAAAAGGATAGCACTTCCTGAGGATGTATTATATTGTGCATATTCTTTATCATTTATTTCAGAAATCAGACAAAGAAAATGACCTTGGCTTCAGAGAAGAAAAAATGTCAGGAGAAAAGTTCATAAAATTGTTTGGATTTAACAAGTGTTAAATCTAGTGTTGTTTATGAGAAACTAAATGAAGCTGCACCTGTCAGGATTCACCCTTTTGATATTTTCTCAGGTCATCTCAAGTTTGATACATGGTCTAACATACATTATTACATGTATATATACACTATGTATAAAAGGAACTTGAGTTAAGGACTGAATGAGGTTGATCCTTCATTGGGTCGAATATAAATGGTGTTTAAAAATGTATATCAGGGCCGGGAGTTTGGCCTAGTGGTTAAAGTGCTTGCCTAGCATGCATGAAGACCCGGGTTCGATTCCTCGGTACCACATACATAGAAAAAAAAAGCCGGAAGTGGTGCTGAGGCTCAAGTGGTAGAGCTCTAGCCTTGAGAAAGTCCAAGGACAGTGCTCAGGCCCTGAGCTCAAGCCCCGGACCGGCCAAATAAAAAAGCCCACATAAAAATGTGTGAATTTATAATCAGTGTTGCTTGTATTTTTTAACATTTTATAGTGGATAAATCATTTTATTTTTAGAATGATTATTGGAGTAGACAGTTTGGTTTATTTGAAAGCATTCAGAAAACTTGTTTTAAGTTTATATAATTATAAAATTTAGAGAAGCTGGGCATGGTGGCTCATGCCTATAATCCTAACTTCAGGAAACTGAGATCTGAGGATCGCGATTCAAAGTCAGCCCAGGCTTTAAAATGTCCAGGAGACTCTTACCTCCAATTAATCACCAGAAAACCAGAAGTGGCACTGTGGCTCAAGGGGACAGGCAGTATCCTTGAGCTGAAGAGTTCAAGTCCCATGACCCACAAAAAGTAGATAAAAAGACAACACAAATAAGTGTTTGTATATAGCCACTATGGAATATGTACTTAGGAGAAAAAGATATAGCAAATTTTAATTGTTTCTATTGTGATTTCTACATCACAATATTATTCTATTAAAGTAACCACGGTCCTTTAACTGGATATCAAAAGGCATGTAATAATGACAAAAAATGTATTAAAATTATGATATGGGATCCAATATGTTACCCTGTACTGGTTTGCTTTCATAGTTAATACTTTGGAATTCTTATTATTAGCTTCACATTAAAAGATTAGCTAAAAGAAGGTCATGGCCTCAGTTAACAGAAATATTGCCAGTGTTTTCCTTTACTACATGCATAATTTATGAGCCATTTGAACCCAGTGAGCTACAGAGCACTGGTGCAATTAACATCCAGCTTTTCCGTGGATTTGGTTTAATTCCCTTTAGGATACTATTTGTAATGAGATGCAAGACATGCTTTTCTTGGGTACCTAACATGCCATCACAGATTCTTAGGCTTAGCCTTCAAGAGAAAGAAGTCTTAATTAATTAATAATTATTTTATCGTAAGAGCCTAGCAGGTGAATGGAAACAATGAATAGAAAAAAAATAAATTTTAAGAGCTAGTTCATATGCATGGATAAGAATTTAAAAAAATGTGAAGCACAGTATTTACACTGGCATAACAAAAAGCCAACTCTTATCTTGGTAGACCCTGGTACTTATTGTATCACTGGTTTTCTAAATATTAGAGGGACTTCCAGAGTATTTTCTTAAAAAAATAATATATACTGGGCACTGTAGCCTCCTGCCTACAGTTCAAAGCTAGCTAGGGCAAAATAGTCTGGGATACCCTAGCCTCCAATTAGCCACCAAAATGCTGAAAGTCCATTCCCTCAAGCAGAATACCACCCAGGCTCTGAGTTTAAGTCCTAGGACTGCTATACACACACACACACACACACACACAAATGAAGTAACTCATCTTTTATCTTCATTTTCAATATATATATAGGGAGAGAGAAAAGTAAATTATTTTTTTATCAATCACACCATAGGAAATAATATTTCAATTGAATATCTTAACTAGATTATAGCTGGAAACATAAGGCAAAATATACCCAAGGATAATACTGGACCTTAGAAATGGCAATTAAAGTAAAAATTTTTAAAATAAACCAATATGATAAAGGACTTAAAAGCAGTCTTTGACATGATGCACACGATTTACTACATATCTCAATTAATATTATGAATAATATCAAAGAAAAACAGATAGAGGTATTTAAGGAATTGTTATCTTTCCAGCAACCATTAGGTTTATGCTTTCTTACACCAATTAGGCTTCAGGCTTCACAGTTAAAGTCTGTGAGACTCATCTCCAATTAATTACGAGAAAACTGGAAGTGGCACTGTTGCTCAAGGGGTAGGGTGGTAGCCTTGGGCTGAAGAGCTCAGGGACAGTGCCCTGGCCCAGAGCTCAAGTCCCATAACAGATGGGAAAATAAGAAAAAGACTCTGTATTCCACTCTCTATCTCATTTTGGATTAGTATAAAACATCTTACAATCTCAGATAATTTTTAACATAGTGAAAATTATTCTCATTTTGTGAACTGTTGTCACTATGTATAGTAAAAGTATTTGAAAAGTAATTTTAAAATGTGTTATTAAGCCTAGCACAAGCAGCTCACAACTTACCTGTACTTATTAGGGAGACTGACATGATAAGGCTTGCAGTTCTAAGCCCTCTCAGGGGAACTATTTGAGAGACCCTCCTATCAATATGTGGCTCAGTCAGGATGTGCACCTGTCATCCCAAACTATGTACACGACTAAGAATGGATATATTGTAATCTGAGGATATTTCGGGCAGAGAAGACCATGAAGGTCCAACAGAATGAAACTGATTAGAGTGGATAAGCCTCTAATTATATCAACTATGAGAAGCCCAAAGTAGGCAGATTGCCGTCAGTCAAAACAGTTGTCCTAGAAAGAAGCAAAATACTCTTGTTTTAAAGGAAAAAAACAACAACAACAACAACAAATAAACCAAAACAACAAAAAAGAAAAAACAATATTAACAGAACTGGATGTTTGGGTCAATGGGACTATGCTGGCCTAGCATGTATATGTGCTTGACTCAAATCTTATAATTATCCAAAAATTAATGTACCTCATTAATCAAATTCTACATGGCTCCTCTGTGTTCTCAGCTCCTACAGCAAGCAAATCCTAGCTGAAAACTAATTACTGGTAAGTTTGGTTTCAGAGCTTTCTTCTTAGAGGCTTCTCATCTCTTGACTTAAGACCATCTTTCTCTACTTTAATTTTCAGGTCATGATTTTTCACAGTCAAAGTCTCTTTTTTTGTGTCCACTTGTGGCCACAGGTAGAATTTTGCTTTGTACGAAGCAAGCTTACTTCAGTTTAGATATATCTTAAAGAAAATAATTCTTTTTTTTTTCTTTAACAATTCTGTAAACGGCTTTCAGTAGACTGCTTTCCTGAATGAAGACAGTCTCCTCACAAGCTTAACCGATACCAGCCATCTTCTACCTCTGTCCTGGAGATAAACTTATTGTCTCCATTGTGGGGCACGTTACATTAGGAAAATGGGCCGACCTGCCTGTTGCCTTGTTGGGAGGTTTGGCTGTGATTTGTGATGTAAAATAAGGCTACCTGGAACCCTGGGATTGGCCTCGCTGCCCTCTTGGACCTCACCTACCTCCCCTTGTTCTGCCAACCTGTATGCTGATAGACTCCTGCATCCTACTTTAGCCCCTTGTACTTTCCCCATAAACGAGTCTTGCTGTGACAGTCTCCTTGGCGCGTCTGTGACTTCCCTCTGGAGAAAGAGGGCTGGGTGAAGGCGGCCAGTTGGCCCTAACCTTTCTGGGTCTTTTAGTCCGGGAGTGTTCTTCTTGTATCTCTTGGGGGTCAGGAGACAAGAAGTGCTAAAAACCCCAACACTCCATCACTGCAATATGATTCTGAATCATCAAATACTTAATGTTCTCTTCCATGATTGCATCCCAGATATGCTGTCAATTCGAAAAAAATCTTTTGTATATGCTTATATATTTGAGAATATTTGCATACCAGTTCACTTCAATGGGTGTCAAGCATTTGATAAGCCAGAACCTTTCATTTAATGTAAACAAATATATTCAGAGATTGCCTAATAATGTCAATAGTTTTCAAACATTTCAATAATGTCACAGACATAATTCAGGATGTAAAAAAATGGATATTCTCTTTTTCTGAAGAAGAAGCATCTTACAAACTGTTGGCTTAAGAAGATTCAGTAAACTCAAATCTTAAATTACTAATCTCTGGTTCACATAATTATTCAGACTCAAAGTTTATCAAGTGAGAAAGTTCATATTCCTTTTGAACTTGTTAAGAAATAATGAAAGAAAACAGTTGCAATAAGCCAAAAAAACAGACATATTGATTTTTTTCCCAAAGATTGATGAAAAAAAATAAAGGTAAGATGTATTAATGGGGTGAGATTTTAAGCACTGATACCCTTCAGATTTAAGTTACAAAAGAAATATTCTTTAATTGGTCTGTTGACAAATTCATCATAGTCTAACCCTGGAAGCACGTTAGAATTACCCAGGGAGCATATAAAAAATTACCCCTGTCTAGGATTCCATCCCTGAGGGATACTAATTTAATTGGTCTCTTATAAATTTTTGACACCACTATGTTTTTAAAATTCCAAATGAAATTCTAGCGTGCAGGGTTGGGAATCATGGTTAAAGCGAATCCCCCCCAAAAATCTCTGGATATGATTTCTGTAAAGAATATATATGCTATTGTAAAAGACATAAAAGATTCATTGAATTACTATTTCATATTAGAGTTCAAATTTGCAAATGGGTGTTTGCATATAAATTATTACCAAATCTAACAAACATATACAAAATCTAAAAGAGTGTCATCTGTCACATCATTGTCAAAAAATTAGTGGTAATCAAAGCTATATAAAAATATGAGGTATAAAAACATTCAGCATCACACAGAAAAATGGATAAACTATATTTAATTCCTTTCAAAAATGCAGACTTGAGACGTGCATATGTGATAAAAGAAAGACCTTAAAATCTAAGCAGAAATGTTAATATTTATAATAATTTTGTTAACAGTGTGAAGCTGATCAAGATGTACTCTACCAGTAACCTGATATGTTCAATGATGGCCCTTTTTAATATATTTTTATTGTAAATAATAGAAGGATTACATTATATTCATTATTTCAAATACATTGATACCCTTTCTCATGTCTTGGTCCTTTTTCCCTCCCCTCACTCCCGCCCCTCATCTTGTTTTCCTCCCTTCACTATGAACTTCAAATAACCAAATATGAGTATATATAATATTTCAGATAACCAGGTGGAATACAGTAACAATATGAGATAACCAAGAGACAGCAAAAGAGATGAGAGATAACATAGTACATTAAGGACAACAATCACTCATTATATGGCTTTTGTTTCTATATCCTGGAGGTCCTTTCATTTAGTGTCATTCTATATGGCCTATGTATCTAGGTTTTGTTCTATTGTAAATCTCTGCTAGGAGAGCCCAAGGTTTCGACTGATTATGACAAAGGAGGGAAACCATTGAGCCTATGTTCTTTGAGTCTGGCTTACTTCATTTAATATGATTTTTCTAAGTCTTTACATTTCCTTACAAATGGGCAATGTCATTCTTTCTGTATAGAATTCCATCATGTATAAATACCACATCTTTTTGATCCACTCATCAACTGATGGGCATATGGGTTGGATCCATATCTTTGCTATGGTAAATAGTGCTGCAATGAACATTGTTGTGCTAGTGGATTTAGTATGTCCTTGTTTTTGGACAGTTGGGTAAATGCCAAATAGTGGAATTGCTGGGTCATAGGGGAGTTCTAGGTTTAGTCTTTTGAGGAACTGCCATACTGCTTTCCATAATGGTTGAAGATGTTTGCACTCCTACCAACAGTGTAGTAGTGATCACTCCTGGACACATCCCCACCAGCATCTGTTGTTATTAGATTTTTTGATCTTGTCCATTCTAACTGGAGTGAGGTGGAATCTTAGAGTTGTTTTGATTTGCATTTCTTTTATGACCAGAGATGTTGAGCATTTCTTCACGTGTCTATAGGCCATTTTTGTTTCTTCTTCAGAGAAGACTCTCTTTAAGTCTTTGGCCCATCTTTTAATGGGATGGTTGTTTGTTTGGAGATTAGTTTTGAAGTGATTCAACTTTTTGAGCTGTTGATATATTTTAGATATGAGGCCTTTGTCCATTATATGGTTAGTGAAGATCTCATCCCACTCTGTAGGCTTTCTGGTTAATTTGCTAGTTATGTCCTTTGCCCTACAGAAGCTCTGCAATTTAATGCAGTCACACTTATCAAGACTTTCTCTGATTTGTTTTGTTTTTTGTTCCTTATTAAGAAAGTTTCGACCCATGCCAAGGATATCTAGTTACCTAGTGTATCTCCTATTCCATCTTGTAAAGTTTTCACTGTATTTATTTTTACCTCTAGGTCTTTGATCCATTTGGAGTTAATCCTAGTGCAGCGTGACAAAGAAGGGTCCAACTATAGTTTTCTGCAAGTGCTTAACCAGTTCTGCCAGCACCACTTGTTGAAGAGGCTGTATTTCTTCTGTTCTATTTTTTTCTCCATTATCAAAGATTAGGTGGCCATAAAAATAACCCTTTTGTACAACTACTTAAAGAAAAGAAAATATAAGTTATAAGTAGGTTAGTTACAAATTAGTTTTTATTATGTCTTTGTTCTTATAGTCAAAGATACACCCCAAGATGTAATTTGTGCCCAATTATTTGATTAAGACTAGATATTTTCAAAGTTCTTCTCATTTCAAATCTGTTCTTATAAAGAAGCTAGTGGAAAATGCAAAGACTAAATAGATACCCCTCTGATTCAGTCTTCCTATTAAGCACAGCAAGCCCCAAAGAAATAATACCTGGAACACACACACACACACTCCTTTCACAAAAAGTTTTATATGTGCATTTTATTACATATTATATAGTTGTAGATAATTATTTATATAATTTGCTATCAAAGTAAACATTTGTTGCTTTGACTTATAACAAAGTAATAAAATACTTGAAATAGCTGTACATATATTCATATATATAATTGGTCCTTCTTCTAAAGTCTTCTAAATCCTACAATGCATCCTTTCTAAAATAGGACAAAATAAAGTGACCCATTTGTCCCATAGCATTGGGTGGGAAGTATATTAGTGTTTTTTTTTAATCTCTTTAGGCTCATCCTCAATTTAAAAACTTTAAACATGAACCTTTGATTCCCATAAAGGGTTAGTTTTTCTTTTAGACCATTCTAAGGATCTAATGACCTGTTATTAAGGATGATGTGAGTGTAAAGATTATAGAGTTTACTGAGATAGAGTGTGATGCACAGAAAATGTTTCTTGGAGAAGATTTGAAAAATACAATTCTATATATGGATAAGTGCTAAGTACACTATCTCTACAATACAAAGGTTTGTGCATAATTTATTTTCAATTAATATAAAATTCAAAAGTATTGCATTTTCAAAGGTGCTAGTTTGATATTTTAACAAAAATTTTTAAGGAAATAAAATGGATGAAAAAGAATTCTGATTTTTTTTGGATTTTTTCATATATTTTTATTGTAATTAATAGAAGGGTTACATAATATTTGCCAGATAGATGGTGCATTAATTCCCACACATTGATACCCTTTCACATGTCTTGGTCCCCATTTCCCTCCCCCAACCCTCACACCTCATCTTGTTTTCCCCCGTTCCCTATCCAATTTCAAATAACCAAATACAAATATATCCAATATATCAGGTAACAAAGTGAGATACTGTAACAATATGAGATAACCAAGGGACAGCAAAAGAGATGAGAGATAACATAGTACCTTAAGAACAACAATCATTCATTATATGGCTTATGTTTTTATATCCTAGAGATCCTTTCATTCAGCATCCTACTATATGGCCTTTTGTATCAAGGTTTTGCTCTATTGCAAATCTCTGCTAGGAGAGCCCAAGGTTTCTACTGATTATGACAAATGAGGGAAACCATTGAGCCTATGTTCCTTTGAGTCTGGCTTACTTCACTTAATATGATTTTTTTCTAAGTCTTTCCATTTCCTAACAAATGGGGCGATGTCATTCTTTCTGACAGCAGCGTAGAATTCCATTGTGTACAAATTAATATAAAATTCAAAAGTATTGCATTTTCAAAGGTGCTAGTTTGATATTTTAACAAAAATTTTTTAAGGAAATTAAAGGGATCAAAAAGAATTCTGATTTTTTAAGACAAATTTTCTATCAGTCCTGTGTGAGATGGTGGAGGCAGGTGCAAAGAACTGGAGACAGAAAATAGATTATAATATAGATCTTTTTTTATACTTTTATCTTGTATCTAACAAATGTTTTTGAAAGGCATTTTGCTGTGTACTACAGTAAATTGTGAATGTATATCCAGAATATGTTAGGCCCTGGCATTTGCCTTCAGGTGTAAAAGCCAGTTGTTAAAGAAAATACATGAGTAGAATCTAGTCATTGAGAAAATTATAGATGCTAGAGAGGAAAATGAATTGAAAAGGGGAACAGTTAATATCTGGGTGTAGGAAAGAGGTGGTCACTTTAGAAACAGATATGGAGAAAGCTTCAGTAAGTTTTTTTCTTCCAGTCCTGGGGCTTGAAGTTAAGGCCTGAACACTGTCCCTGGGCTTTCTCAAGGCTAGAGCCACTGGTCCATTAGTGCCACGACACCACTGCCGGCTTTTTTCTTTCTTTCTTTTGAGCTTCTGGGTACATTTTTTAACAATCATTGCTATTCCTTCTCATGCTTTTCCAGACTTTTTCTATGTGTGTTGTACCAAGTAATCGAACCCAGGTTTTTGTTGCATGCTAGCAAAGCATTCTATCATGAGGCCAAATTGAGGCCCCAGTAAGTGGCTATTTTAAGCTCAATATCAAAAGTGTTGACTATAAAATACAAATAATCTGAACTCTTTTCTTTCTATATATAAACATAATCTCAGTGCGAATGGTACTAATAGCCTTTGTTAGGTTTAAAATTCAAATTGAATCTGTAGTTTTAATTACATTCTAGATAAAATGGGCCACATAAGACTAGGGTCTTATGTTTCAGAAAATTTGAGGTTACTCTAATTCACAGATTTCTGCATACTTTTAATTTAAATGCATTAGATGAAGTAAATTTTATTGTCACTTCATATCACTGCTTCAGAAAATTAACATTCATAAACAGTTGGTGAAAATCTTCAAATTGATCACACCTTGGAAGTAGGAACCAGAGACATACCAATTCAGAGTAAAACAACATCAATATCAACTACATTTGATTTAGAACCTTTAGTTTTATAACACTTTTTCATTGCCCCAACTCTATAGAATAAGACAATTGGCTCATATTAGTAACACTTTACAAAATATATAACGAAGATTCAGAAAAAGAGCGTGACTCTTCCACAAGCATAAAGCAAATAATAGAGAAGAGTATACTAAAGACTATTTTCTTATTCCGAATTTGCATGATTTTCCCAATTTCTTTTCCTGCCTCCTGAACTTTCCTTCACTTGAAAGTAAAACAAACTCTTACTTTTATCTGGCCTGTGATTAGTGTCAAAAGAAAATGGAGAGAACTTATTGAGTGCTTGTTAGCTAAATTGAAAGACTAATGTATTAGTTTCAGTGTTGGTTATATATACATCAGATAATGCTGAATTGGTCAGATACCATGTCAATCTTACACTTATAGGTGTCACAGCCAGACATGCTAAGATGCTCTCAGAAAATTGTGGTCTTACCAAAGACAGAAATCAGAGCCTTCAAAGGAAGTGTTATTCACATTTGAGTAACAAGCCCCAAGACTGCTAGAAATATATAAATGTCCTCCACTCTGTGAATTCTCTGTGTGATTAAGGCAGTCTAAGGCAAATTCATCCAGCTTAGGTAAGGTGTTGACAAAGTGCTGGTGTAGTTGGTAGCTATAGTAATCCAAAGAAAGGCAATTAGGCTTGACTGGATTTAAAGTTCAGGGCTCATTATATGTGATATTTTTAAGCTGGTACACATCTTGAAGTCTTCACGAAAGAGCTGAATAAAACAAGGGATCCTGTTTGAGCTCCACTGATCATTTAAGAATGCTGGCTGCCAAAATGCCAATTGTGTTCTCAAAGAATAGACATATCAGACTCAGAATCAAACAGCTGTGAAGCTCCCACCTGCCACCCGTGGGTACTCAAGACACAACTGAAAGATGTACCTCCAGAAAGCCAGAATAAATTGTGTTAGCAAATATTGGATTGCTATAAAACTTGCCTTTATGTAGTTCCCAGGCAGCCTAGAATGACTTGGAGCAAGCAAACTCTAAATAAAGCTGCATCATTCTTGAAGAGAAACAACAAAAAGTTTGAAATGCATGGTTGCAGATGAAATACTGCTCCTGTTCCCTGTATTCATGCACAAACAGCTTTGAGTCAGCTGAGTTGGAGACAAGGCTTATTCTTAGGAAGCCAAGCCCGTTCCTTAGAATAGCAATCAATACAAAAAGACTAACAATGGAATTAGGTTTTGTAAAACACTTTAACTTCAATGATAAACAATGATTTAACTAGAAGTAGCAACATTTGAGCAGGAAGAGACAAATAAAAAGGAATATACAAAGGGAAGTCAAGACACTAACTTTGTGACCTGTCTGCAAATAATTATAATGCTAGCTCTATTCTCATTACTGCCAAGATGGGGTAAATAAGCATTTCTGGAAGTGTTTATATCCAATCCTTATCTCCATGTTGTATTTGAAGTTTCCACTGTAAATTTGCTGGCTTTCTTTTGGTTTCTTTCTTTCTTTCTTTCTTTCTTTCTTTCTTTCTTTCTTTCTTTCTTTCTTTCTTCCTTCCTTCCTTCCTTCCTTCCTTCCTTCCTTTCTTTCTTTCTTTCTTTCTTTTTTTCCTTCTTTCTTTCTTTTTATTTTTTTCTTCAATAAAAATTTAGGAGGTAATGAAACCATGCAAGTATCCTCTCTATATAGATGATCTAAATTATCACCTTCTCAACTTAGTATCCAAGGAAGGTTTTGCCTACAATAATTAATAGACTGTTAGATTGATCATTTTTCTCCTTTATTTCTTGTACAGATATAGAGTTTCGTCTGAAAATATTCTCTTTAACACTTACTCATTCAGTTATTTATTAATAATAGTTTATTTGAATTTTTAAGAAATGATTTATTTTTTGGAATCTAGGTACTGTTTGGCCAGTAGTTTCTCTTTCATGTTGGTTCTAGTGTCCTTTCCATATAGTTAAGTCATATGCCTATATATTTTTTTCACTGCCTGGGTCTGACCTTGCAAGTTTCTCCATATTAATTTTACATGATTTTTTTTTTATTTAGCATGTCTTCTTTGATTGCTATGTACCGCACAAGCCAACCAAGTTTCCAAGGGCTTCTGTTTTAAGGAAGTTTAAGAAATAATCTGAAAGCAAAGTATGGTTCTTAAAAAGGGAGTACCATGGCTAGGAGTTTGGCCTAATAGTAGATTGCTTGCCTAGCATGCACAGAGTTCAATTCCTCTGTACCACAAATATAGAAAAAAACAGAAGTGGTGCTGTGGTTCAAGTGGTAGGGTTCTAGCCTTGAGGAAAAAAAAATACAACAACAACAACAAAATTACAAGGACAGTGCTCAGGCCCTGAGCTCAAGTTCGGGACTGGCAAAAAATTATTTTTTTTAAAAAGGCATATCCTATATCCTAGAGATCCTTTCATTTAGCGTCATACTATATGGCCTTATGTATCTAGGTTTTGCTCTATTGCAAATCTCTGCTAGGAGAGCACAAGGTTTCTACTGATTATGACAAATGAGGGAAACCACTGAGCCTATGTTCCTTTGAGTCTGGCTTACTTCACTTAATATGATTTTTTTCTAAGTCTTTCCATTTCCTAACAAATGGGGCGATGCCATTCTTTCTGACAGCAGCATAGAATTCCACTGTGTACAAATACCACATCTTGGACCTCTAGGATATAAAAACAACAGCCATATAATGAGTGATTGTTGTCCTTAACATACTATGTTATCTCTCATCTCTTTTGCTATCCCTTGATTATCTCATATTGTTACAGTATCTTACTTTGTTATCTGATATATTGGATATATTTGTATTTGATTATTTGAAATTGGATAGGGAAGTGGGGAAAACAAGATGAGTGGTGGGGGTAGGGGGAGGGAAATGGGAACCAAGACGTGAGAAAGGGTATCAATGTACATGAATTAATGTACCTTCTATCTGGCAAATATAATGTAACCCTTCCATTAATTACAATAAAAATATATGAAAAAAATGGCATATCCTGGGGCCGGTAGTTTGGCCTAGTGGTAGAGTGCTTGTCTAGCATGCATGAAGACCCAGGTTCAATTCCTCAGTACCAAATATATAGAAAAAAGCCGGAAGTGGTGCTGAGGCTCAAGTGGTAGAGCTCTCACCTTGAGAAAGTCCAAGGACAGGGCTCAGGCCCTGAGCTCAAGCCCAGGACAGGCAAAAAAAAAAAAATAGGCGCATCCTTACTTCCTGAACTTGTAAGTGTATAGAGACAAGGTATATATGCATGCTTACCAATCTGTGGCCATATAACTTGACAATAAAACTCAGAAGCCAACCCAACATTACAGATTCATTTTCTTTAAACATATTCATTGTTTGTGATCATTTTTTGCTATTCCTGGGACTTGAACTCAGGGCCTGGGCATTGTCATCGAGCCTGTTTGTGCTCAAGGTTAACCCTCTACCACTTTAGCAATGGTGTCACTTCCAGCTTTTTCTGAGTAGTCTATAACTCTTATCAGAGTCATGTAGAAATTTCTGCCAGGGTTGTCATCAAACTGTGATCCTCAGATCTCAGGCTCCTGAATTACAGGCTTCAGCCACCAGTGCCAGGCTTCTTTCCACATATTCCTATTTGTAGAAGTTTACATATATATATATATATATACATATATACATATCAGGAAGAATCCTACTTTTCCCATATTTTTATTTCAATGTATAGAGGGGTTATAGTTATATTCGTCGTGTATTATTTCTCACACATTGATATGCCTTCTTAGGTTTTTGTCCCCATTTTCCTCTCCCATCCCCTCCCCCCATTTTCCCCTCCTATTTCAAATAAACAAGTAAATATCTACATAATATCCAGGTAACAAAGTGGGATAATGTAACAATATGAGATTAACCAAAGGGCAACACAAGAGAAGAGAGAAAAACCTAATACATAAAGAATAAGTCACTTATAATTATGCTCCTGTTTTCATGTCCGGAAGTCCATCAATTTGGCCTCATCCCATATGGCCTTATGTTTCTAGGGTTTGAACTTTTGTATTCCGCTGCTAGGAGAGTTTTAGATGTGTACTAACTATTACAGATAAGGGAAACTATTGAGCCTGGATTCCTTGAGTCTTGCTTACTTCACTTAATATAATTTTTCTAAGTTTTTCCATTTATTTACAAATGGGGCGATGTCATTCTTTCTGACAGCAGCATAGAATTTCATTGTGTACAAATACCACATCTTGTTGATCCACTCATCAACTAAGGGGCATCTGGGTTGGTTTAATATCTTTGCTATGGCAAATAGTGCTGCAGTGAACATTGTTGTGCTAGTGGATTTAGTTTGTCCTTATTTCTGGACCAATGGGTAAATGCCAAGTAGTAGAATTGTTGGGTCATAGGGGAGCTTTATGTTTAGTCTTTTGAGGCACTGCCATACTGCTTTCCATAGTGTTTGAATGAGTTTACACTCCCACCAGCAGTGTAATAGCAATCCCTCCTGGCCACATCCCTGCCAGCATCTGTTGTTGGATTTCTTGATCCTGGCCATTCTAACAGGAGTGAGGTAGAATCTCAGAGTTGTTTTGATTTGCATTTCTTTTTTTTTTTTTGCCAGTCCTGGCCTTGACCTCAGAGCCTGAGTAGTCCTTGGACTTTCTCAAGGCTAGTGCTCGACCACTTGAGCCTCAGAACCACTTCCAGCTTTTTTTTCTATGTATGTGGAACTGAGGAATCAAACCCAGGTCTTTGTGCATGCTAGGCAAGCACTCTACCACCAGGCTAAACTCATAGCCCTTGATTTGCATTTCTTTAATGGCCAGAAATGTAGAGCATTTCTTCATGTGTCTATAAGCCATTCTTATTTCTTCTTGAGAGAAGTCTTTCTTTATGTCTCTGGCCCATCTTTTAATGGGATGGTTGTTTCTTTGGAGATTTGTTTTGGAGTGATTCAATTTTTTTAGCTGTAGATATATTTTAGATATGTGCCCTTCATTGTATGGTTATTAAAAAGCTTCTCCCACTCTGCAGGCTTTCTTTTTAACTTGCTATCTATGTCCTTTGCCATACTGAAGCTCTGCAATTTAATGCAGTCCTGTATGTCTGAGCTATCTTTGATTTGTTGTCTTTTTGGGTCTTTATTGAGAAAGTTTCCACCTGTGCTAAGGAGGCCTAGTGTATCTCCTATTCCTTCTTGTAAAGTTTTCAGTGTGTCAGCTTTTACCTCAAGGTCTTTGATCCATTTGGAATTAATCCTGGTGTAGGGTGACATAGAAGGATCCAACTTTAGTTTTCTGCAGGTGCTTAACCAGTTCTCCCAGCACCATTTGTTGAAGAAGCTGTCTTTCTTCCATTCCATTTTTTTGGCTCCTTTATTAAAGATTAGGTTGCCATCCGCCTTTGAATTGATGTCTGATTCTTCAGTTCAATTCCATCAGTCCTTAGGCCTATTCTTGTGCCAGTACCAAGGTGTTTTACTTAGTATAGCTCTGTAATAGAGTCTAAAGTTTGGTATTAAAATTCCTCCTGCACTGTTCTTTCTGCTAAGAATTGTTTTTGTTATACGGGTTCTTTTATTATTCCATATGAAATTTTGGACTGCTTCTTCTGTTTCCTTAAAGAATGACACTGGGATATTGATGGGTATTTCATTGAATTTGTAGATAGCCGTTGGCAGTAATTCCATTTTCACTATGTTAATTCTTCCAATTCAGAAGCATGTGAGGTTCTTCCATTTCCTCAGTTCTGTTTTAATTTCCTTTTGAGGCTTTTAAAGTTTTCATCATAAAGGTCTTTTACATTCTTACTTAAGTTAACTCGTAAGTACTTTATTTTCTCTGCGGCTATTGCAAAAGGAATTGCTTTCCTGATTGCTGTTTCGCTTTTCTAATTTTTGGTGTACAGGAAGCCTGTTGATTTTTGAGGGAAGAACCCTGCTTTTATTATGTCTGTCTGTCTACCTACATATCCATTTATTTACCTAATTATCTATATTTTAATTTTTTAAGACTGAAGAACAGTTAAATAGATTTTAAAATTGCATTTATATACCCTCTTGAAAAGCACACATTTTGTGTATGCTTTTCTTTGAGTACATTTGATCAAATAAAAATTTTACAGTTATGGGCCGGGAGTTTGGCCTAGTGGTTAAAGTGCTTGTCTAGCATGCATGAAGACCCTGGTTCGATTCCCTGGTACCATATACATAGAAAAAAGCCGGAAGTGGTGGTGAGGCTCAAGTGTTAGAGCTCTAGCCCAGGACTGGCAAAACAAAAAATTACAGTTACTTAATTCAGCACCTTTACATTCCACTTACTGGCATATTATGACTAATTTCATTATATTTAAATATCGTTTGTCATCATCTTCATGCCATTTCTATCCCACCCTCTTTATTATTATGTTTTATTTCATTTAACTTACATGGAAATGAAATATGTTCAAAGTGGGAGTGCAAAAAATTGCAGGCTACATTTATAGCTATATTTAATATCATCATGATATAGTTATTTATTTCTTTCCTTTGGTACCTTGGTTTAAACTCAGTATCTCATTCTTAAACAGCTGACACTGATACTTGAGCAACACCCCTAACACTACAATATGTTTATTTGAAGAGTCACATGGTCTTTTCTGCTTGGTTAACTTAAATTATGAACCTCAGAAACTCATTCTGCCAAGGAGCTAATGATACAAACATGAAGCACAGGCACAAATCTCCACTTTTACACTTTCATAAAAATTTACTATTTTCCCTATAATTTTACCTTTTTAAGTGTCGCATAATGGAATATACTATGTATGTGTTTCTTGCACTTCTCACTTCACAGAATAGTTATGGTTCATTCACACAAGTATGTGAATAAATGATCCATTGTTTTATTGTATGAAATCCCATTGTATGTGTACTAGTGGTTTATTCACACATTTCAAGGCCAAAATACATGTGGTTTATTTATAGTTTGAATTAACTCTGAAGTAAGTTTCTGTAAGAATTTATAGAGCAAGTTAATTTGTACAAATTTCTTTTGATACTTAAATGTCGGATTACATAGTAAATATGACTTTAATTTTATAGCATCTCCCTTCTTTGGAAGAGAGTTCACATTCCTGGCAAGTAAAATTGGGGAGCATTTCAAAGCTCTAAATTCCCATGAGAATTTGCTGTTGCTAACTTTTTAAAATTTAGACAGTCGGTGCAGGGAGTTTGGTGTAGTGGTAGTGTGCTTGCCTTATATTCATGAAGACTCGGGTTCAAATCTTAGGTACCACATACATAGAAAAAAAAAAGCTGGAAATGGTGCTGAGGCACAAGTGGTAGAGCTCTAGCCTTGAAAAAGTCCAAGAACAGTGCTTAGGCCCTGAGCTCAATCCCAGATCTGGCAAAAAAAAAAGCATTTAGGCAATCTACTAGGGCTACCAGAGTATCATATTATGGATTTAATTAGCCTATGAGGAAGCTTAATAATAATCTTCTTATTTTGATATGAATTTGCTCTCCATACATAAAAAATTAATGGAATGCCTGTTCAGTCTTTTGCCTACTTCTTGGAAGGTGTTCATTTTTTTTTTCATTTAGTTAGCTAACATTAGCTATGCAAGAGGAATATTTCATTATAACATTGCCATACATGTGTAGAAAGCATTACAATCAATACTCCCACCATTCTCATTTATTTCCTGTCCCTGTTATATAATATTTTAGAGATTTCCTTCTTCTGTTTTTAAAATTGTAAATAATATAAATCAACTAATGTTTTATTGTTGTTTTTAGAGTTGCTTTATGGGCATGTTTCAAAACTGAATATTGAAACATATTAGGATTAACTTGCAAAGAACAGAGGGAGAGGAGATAGAGTGATAATTAGTCTCTTGGTATTTAGTGCCGCAGGCAGGTTAAGAACTGAGATCCTCAAATCTCAGCCTACTGAGTAGCTAGGATTACAGGCGTGAGCCACCATGCCCAGCTTTACTTTTTTTTTAAGAGTGAATAACATTTTATGCATCTTTTTTCAGAAAAATGCGAGAAACTAAAAAGTACTCAACTTGTCTTTCTGCACAGAGATACAGTACTAATCAGTAAAATGAGCAACCTTGGCACGTGTCTAAACTTTCTTAATAAAGGCCTAGAAACATAACAAATAAAAGAAAATTTGGACAAACAGGACTGAATTTTACTGCAGAGCTTCTGTGGGGTAAAGGACATAGCCATCAAGATAAATAGGGAGCCCACTGAGTGGGAGAAGATCTTCATTTGCCATACAACAGACAAGGGTCTCATACTAAAATATACCTATAGCTCAAGAAATTAAATCCTTCAAAAGCAAATGCTCAAAGAAATAACCATCCCATTAAAAGGTGGCCTAAAGACTTAAAGAGACAATTCTCTGAAGAGGAAATAAGAATGGCCTATAGACACATGAAGAAATGCTGGACATCTCTGGCCATAAGAGAAATGCAAATCAAAACAACTTTGAGATTTCACGTCACTCCAGTTAGAATTGCCATGATCAAGAAATCTAACGACAGATGCTGGTGGGGATGCGGCCAAAAGGAACCATTAACTACATTGTTGGTGGGAGTGTAAACTAGTCCAACCATTCTGGAAAGCAGTATGGCAGTTCCATAAAAGACTAAACATCGAACTCCCCTTTGACCCAGCAAGCACATTTCTGGGCATTTACTCAAATATCCAGAAACAAGGCTATACTAAACCTACCACCACAACCATGCTCATTGCAGCATTATTCACCATATCTATGATATGGAACCAACCACTGATAACCCTCAGTAGATGAATGGGTCATGAAGATGTGGTATATTTACACCATGGAATTCTGTGCTGCTATCAGGAAGAATATCATTGCTCCATTTGTAAGGAAATAGAAAACTTGGGAAAAAAGTCATGTTAAGAGAAGTAAGCCAGACCCAAAGAAACATAGGCTTCATGGTTTCCCTCATCCTTAACAATTAAAACATGTTTAGAATTCTCCTGTGGATCATAATAGCTCAAAAGCTGTGTACATATGTCCATATAGAATGAGGCTAAGTGAAATGAACTCTAGGATATGGAAACAAGAGGTTTATCTTTGTGATTGTTGTTCTTAATATACTATGTGAAGCTATTTCTTTTCACTTCTTTTCTTATTAAGGTTTATCTCATGTTGTTACTGTATCTGACTTTGGTACCTCATATATTGTATATACAATTATTTGTTTATTTGAAAAAGGGAAGGCAAGGGAAAAACAAGATGAATGGGAGAGGGTGGGGGAGGGAAAGTGGAAGAAAAATATGTGAAGTAGTACTGATGTTCAAGAAATAATGTTCCCAGTACTTGATGAAAGTAATTGTAACCCCTCTGTATATCACCCCAACAATAAAATTTAAAAATAAATAAAAGAATTTAGTCTGGCCATGGTAACCTGTATTCATATATGAACATATCAAAATAAATCTCTATTGTGCACCTAACTATTGATAACAAAATATGTAAGAGAAAAAAGCAAACACAATAATCAGAAATGCAGGTATCATATATTTGTAAATATATATGAACTATTATTTGTGAATACTTCCAAATGTTATGGATTCTTATTTTCTTAAGAGTGTCTCTAAAAAGTAAATATGCATATACATATAAGTCTACCGACACAAATACATATATATGTATATTGCCTTATTAAGCATCATTTTATCCCTTTTATTGGATGTATTTTGGCATGGAATCTACAATTGCAGGTGCTTCTATGTGTTTTTATAAATTAGCATGCATGGGCAAATTTGATATTTTACTAGAAAGTATGAAGTAGTGGTTGAAATTCATTTTCTTATTTTAATCTATGGGCAGTCAAATTTTCTGTCATAATATATTTAAATAACTTTAAATTTATAAAGGCTACTATCAGATACTGAAACCTTAGACAGAAGACTCTTGACTTGCTTAAGTCATCTGAGAACACACAAAATTACATTCAGAATAAAGCCAAGGGTATGGGCCTCAATTTCACTTAAACTTAGTTATGAATCTAAGATCCACAGTAATCAAGACTAGGGCATCCAAGGTACTCCTTTCATCTTTTACTAATTCTGTTGCTGTGCATCTACAAATGAGCTTCTGTTGAATGAAGAATATCATCTGTGATATTTAGCATAGCATTTGGTGCTTAGAACTAATGCAGTAAAGGTATAATACATGCTTAAATTTGTTCCATTTTTATAGAAATAAATTTTCAGTTTTCTGCATGCAGATAGCAGCACCATTTTCTAGCACCAGTTTTGGAAAAGTTTTCTTCCAAATTTGATTTTTGACTGGCTTATCAAATATTAAATAGCAATATGTCTGGTTCTTCTATTTCATTCCAATGTTCCTCAGGCCCATTCTTATGCCAGATACCAAGGAATTTTCATTACTATGGCTTTGTAATAGAATTTGAAGTTAGTTATTGTTATTCGTCCAACACTGTTTTGCTGCCCAGGATTGTCTCTGCCATTCAGAGAAAATCTCTATCTCTGTAATTTATTATTCCATATGGATTTTAGGGTTGCTCTCTCTGATTCCTGGGATTTTGAATAGATATTACACTGCATTTGTAAATTCCTTTCGGCTTTTCACAATGTTACTTATCCCAATCCAGGAGCACAGAAGTGTTTTCATTTCCTTAAATCTTCTTCAATTTCCCTTTCCAAATATTTTAAGTTTCCACAGTGGAAGACTTTCACATCTTTTGTTAAATTGTTACTTGAGGCTATTACAAATGGAGTTACTTTCCTGATTTCAGTTTTGATTTTCTTATTGTTGACATACAGATAAGCTACTGATTTTGTCAGCTGATTTTATACTATATTTTTCTTTTTTGCCAAGGTATAGGATCGATCAGCTCTACTAGATAGGGACAGGAGTCTATAGATTCTTTTAAATACAACATCATGACATCTGCTTTACTTCTTCCTTCCTTATTTGAATTCCTTTTATTGGGTTTCTCTTGGCTTACTGCTCTTCTAGGAATTCCAGTATTAAGTTGAAGAGGAGTGGAAAGAGTGGACATCTTTGTCTTGACCCAGATTTTAGATGAAATGGTTTTAGATTTTCAACAGTAAGTATAATGCTAGCTGTAGGCTCATTACACGCAGTCTTTATTATACTGAAGAATGTTCTGTGGATTCCTAGATTGTCTAGAGCTTTTATCAGAATGTGGTGTTGGATCTTGTCAGAAGCATTTTCTATGAATACAGTCACGTGCCTCTTGTCCTTGTTTCTGTTAATGTGTTGATTTATTGATTAATTTGTTGATTTATATATATTGAACCAGAATTACATCCCTTGGATGAACCCCATTTTATCAAAATGTAAGATTTTTTTGATTAATTGTTGAATTCAGATGTCCAAAATTTTATTAAGAAGTTTTGCACCAATTCTCATTAAAGAGATGTGAAAGTGAACTATGCACCTTGTGGTGGAAATGGAGGGGGAGAATGGGGGAGAATGAGAGAACAAATGACATCACACAAAAGGAAATGTACTGATAACCTAATGTATGTAAAGATATCACCACTGTATATCATCTCTAAAACAACAATTAAATAAAGTAGACAAAAGTACACCAAAAAAGAGGTATGTGTATACTTATTTTCCTTTAATTGCTCCCTGTCTTGTTTGCGGATGAGTGAAACATTGGCTTCATATAATGAGTTTGGTAGTTATCTTTCCATTTCTGTTTTATTGAGATTGGGAACAATGGGAAGCTTTATAGAATTCAGCTGCAAATCCATTGGATCCTGGCTTTTTATTGGATAGGATGTCTATTACTGCCATTTCTAGGTCGTACATGATATGAGTCTGTTTAATTGGTTTAAATCTTCTTGGTTCTGCTTGGATATGGTGATGCATTCACTCCTTCCAGATACTCCAATGAATCACAGACATGAATTAAAATTTATAAATCATGAAACTATTATAAGAAAGTGTAGGCAAACACTGGGTTTCCTAGGCACAGGTTGAAATCTTTTGTGTAAAGATAAGTGTCACAACAGTTTACAATTTAAAGAAAAGCTGTACACATTGGATTGCATCAAACTTAAAAGTGTTTGCATGACAAAGGACACAGTTAATAAATTAAACAGAATATTATGGAAGAATATTTTTACCAGATGTACATCAGACAAGGACCTAATATACAAAATATGCTTAGATGGGGCCAGGAGTTTGGCCTAGTGATTGCCTAGCATGCACAAAGACCCAGGTTTGATTCTTCGGTACCAAACACAAACAAAAAAGCTGGAAGTGGTGCTGAGGTTCAAGTGGTAGAGCTCTAGCCTTGAGAAAGTCCAATGGTAGTGCTCAGGCCCTGAGGTCAAGCCAAGGACTGGCAAAAAATATGCTTGGAGCTCAAAAACTGAACTCTCAAAAATAAACGTTCAAAGAAACAACAATTAATAAATGGGCTACATATTTCTCATAAGAATAAAAATGGCCAACAGACACATTAAGGCTGCTTGTCATTTGTGACCAAAAATAAAATGTTAATCGAAACAACACTGAGAATCCACCTCACTCCATATACATTGGCAAATATCAAGAAAACTAAAAATGGAATTCTGCTACACTATTTGGGTGAATGTAAGCTTGTTCAACCATTCTGGATGGAAGAAGGTGCATTACTTCACAAACATTGATACCCCTTCTCATGTTTATATCCCCATTTCCCCCCAACTCCCTCCCCTCATCTTGTTCGTCCCCTTGTTTTCCCCTTCCCTATCCTATTTCAAATAAATAAACACATATACAATATACCAGATAGCAAGGTAAGATACTAATAACAATATGATCTGTTCTTATTAGAACAAAAATGATTGCATAATTATAACAGTCTGTAGATAAATCTTCATACTCTGAAGTAAGGTATTATTGTTAAAGGGAAGGGAATTGAATATATAAAATATTAAAGAATTTGCATGTCATAAGTGAAATAAAAGTGAATCAGAGAGTCAAGTTTGGAGTACAGAGGTCTACTCACCAAAAGAAGGGAGACACAGGGGAAAAATGAGAGCTGCTTTTTCTGATAGTGAGGAATATTGATGGAATAAAAACAGACATTTCTACTATACTTTGGAATAAAGAAGTCTGAATCTCTGGAGAAAGTATATATATATAGGAAACAGATATGGAAAAAATTGACAAATGGATATTTGAGGACACAAAACAAGAATAGGAATATTCATTCATAACACAGATCTAGGATTAAGTACACTTAATTTCCAATACATAAAACATATCAAAATGAAAAGGAAGATATGATGGAAACACCAGGTAAGAGGTTTAGACAGCTGAGTAAAACGAGGGCTGGCAGTTAGTGGGAGAGTGCCTATCATGCATGAAGATCCTGGTTTGATTCCTCAGTACCACATACACATAAAAAGCTGGAAGGTGCTGTGCCCCAGGTTGTAGAGCTCTAGCCTTGAGAAAGTCCAAAGTGCTCAGGCCCTGAGTTCAAGCCTGGGACTAACAAAAAGAAATCAACAAAGTGAACAGCCAACACTCTTGGATTCAATCTTCCTTATCAAAAAATGTAATCTGTGAAACCAAAGATTGGCCAGACTTATTACAAGAATAGTGTTAGTGAATACCAGAAATTAAAATAGGACAACTTTAAGAATACGTGGAATTAAGAAAAAGCAATAATAATGGAAAGAAAACATAGAGCCAGGAAGCTAAGATTCTAGTATAGAATAAGGATTCTTGCCTGTGGGTACATTATAATAGAAAAAGTTTCTGTAGTGAAACAATGCTCAAACAAATTACAGGTAGAGGAGAAAAGTGAAGCTTAGACAAATGGTTTTCATTTCTGTTGCACTTCAGAGAGAACAGGAGTCAAAGATGAATGAAGAAACTTTCATTTTTAATGGAGAGTCCAGTCATAATTGTATTTTTGAAGAGAAATTTGGTAAATGGGTTGACAGAAAAGGAGGAAATTGGAGGATAAAGGTAGTGATTAGGGACTAGAGCACTTTAAAATAGCTGCTAAGATAGAACACAAGACATTTTTTTTAAATCAGACAAAGTAGCTGCAAGGCGTACAACAGTCCAAACTGACATTACAAATCAGGGTATATGGTACTAAGAAATGAGCAAAGATAAAAAGCCTTTGTATTCTCTTTGTTAAAATAAAATATTCTCTTTGTTAGGAAAAAGAAATAATTTGAGGGGATCCTGAAGAAGATTAAAATGATTGATCATAAAATCTAACACAGATGAAAACTCGATCAAGAAAAAAAAATGGAAGTACCAACACTGAACTGTATGTCTTTAGAGCCACTGGATATAATCTAGTGAAAAAAATGACTGAGGAAAAATCCTGAACAGATGAGAAGAGATTATCAATTGGTATTAGCAAATGATAAAAGATGTAAATCTGTGTTTTGATATAGTACCATTTCTGATTTGGTTTTGGAGTTTTTTCAGGCATGTATGATTTAATAAATGCTACATAATATTTCTGGACATATATTGAGGATAATATTAGAAGTGCTCTTGTCATTATGGAAAAAACAACAGGAGGAATTGTGAGAATGACAGCTTACCTTAAAAGATTCAGATTTTTCCCATGGTATCTGATTATTTTATATATTTTTGAGTACTTTTATAATCTTTAAGCAGTCCGAAGGAGTTACCATCCAACAAAACAGTTTATGAATACAACGTTAAAAGATTCAGATTTTTGCTTAGAAAAATTTGAATGACACCGAAATGAGTTGCATGGGAAGGAATGGAGACATGTTTTAAAGAGAAATTGGTGGAGCTGTAAACATCTGCAAAGAAAAGCAATGGGAACTGCCATAGTTCAGGTAGTGGGGGATAGATGGAGAAAGCTCTGCTTTGGGGGACAAATGAGAAGAGCGCCTTTTCACCTCCTTTGATCTGGGCATGTCCAAGGGATCTGACTTGGGTAACACAACACAGAAGCATGCTAATCCAGGGATGATTGCCAAGTTCTTATCTCCCTGCAGCAGTGGGTAATGATTAGGGCTTCCATAACAACCCACATTGGACACAGAATATGAGGCAAAATTTAAAACCTGTGACAAATCAATAATATCCAGGAAATCATTTTATATTCAGCATAACCTAGACCTCTCTACTAAACTATGAGCAAAGAGCAGACAGAACCATAATTTTCTCAAAAGATGTATGCTCTGAAGAATTATGTTAATAAAGCAACTTTGAAAAGTTCCCTGAGAATGCAGTGACAATAACCTAACAATACTTAATCATGATTTTGTAGCCTCTGTGGATCAGTGCCACAGGATGCTTCACTGTCAGTTCATGTCATTTGCAGGAAAATGGGCAGAACTCATAAACAAAATTATGTTAAGTGAAGTAAGTCAGAGAAACCAAGGAATATTTTTTGTTCACACTTTCACATAAGCTAGATCAAAATAACATATAAAGAGCGATATGCAAGCATGTGCCATCATATGAACTATGTTATGCTGTATACATTTTGGATTACAGTAGTGTGTATAACATTTTTGAGCAAATAACACACAGTTTAACAAAATGAACACAAGGAAGCTGGAATTTGAGGTATTAGACAGGGTGTTAAAGTGGAAGGGATTTGACACATGGAGACAGGGAGAGTGGGCCAAGGCAGTCGTAATTATTCAATGCACATAATTTAAAGTGTATATATGTGCAAGTGGAACCATGAAATGGGAGGGGATGCTTGGGCTTGGGAGAAATGGGGGATTTCGAAAGTCGGAAGGGGAAACACTGATCAATGAATCACATTGTACTCATACACTGATGCAGAAATGAAAATCCTTTATTCAAATACTTAAAGAAAACACTAATAATAAAAAATTGCTTGAACATTCACATGTATATTCCTTTCCAGTCTTCTCTGTTCAAGTCTATTCTGCTTGTGTTTTAAGTGAGAGACATGCTAGTTGAGTTACTATATTTTCATAGTCCAATTTTAAATTATGAAAGCATAAGGCCACCACCATTTTCTTCTTTCTTTCTTATCTTGTCTTGACTATTCAGGAACATTTGTGGTTCAATTACCATTTAGGATTAATTAATCTTTCTATTTCTATATAAAAAAGTAAAAGAAAATACGTGTGGGATTTTTACAGAGTTTAAATTGTTTATTGATATCTTTCTATACTATACAAGGAGAAAGTATAAAAAATGTAACAAGATTAACTCAATATTAATACCACGAATGTGTTATGTTCTATATTTGTATCATTTTGAAATTTTCATGAATGTTTTAAAGCCTTTTATATTATGATCAACATCTTCTTAGTTGTTTTTATTCCTAATATTTGATTTTTTATGATTCTATTGCAGATGTTATTTTTCCTAGAAACCTTTCAGATTGTTAGTGCATAGAGATCTATGTGGTTTGTTTAGTTTCTTTTTATGCTGAATCCTTACTGAAATTGCTTACTAGTTTGGATTATCTTTGCTGGGGCATATTACAGAACACTTTCAGGTTTTTATTTATAGCAACATTTCATTTTGTCTTTAATCTTTACACTTATTTTACTGTTATTCAAATATATACTTTAAAACAAAATATTTTGTCCAACACTTTTTCTAGGAAAGTTTAATGTTGAGTGTATGCTTTGAGATTCAAAACTCAAGGAGAGTAAAGAATCTTTACCGCATATGGCAAAAGAAAGTCATTGGTATTAAGATAGTGACTTTGGAGATAACTTGAAATCTAATAAGAAATTTACCGCTGAACACTTGGATAGCAAAGGATGCAAATTCTCTACATAAGAGTAAGCTCAATGCTTACTCAATGCTTGCTCAATCAGGTTAAATCCATTGTATCAGTCTGTATCAGTCTGGTAAATTATACACTTTTGTTACTAACAATGGAAGAGCTAAGAATATTTTTTTTGATTTAAACATACAAATGTTTCAAATGCCAGATGTAGAAATTATATGAAAAATTAAAAACCTCTGTCCTTTTAAGTGCATTTTTCTAGTTTGGTTTATTACTTATTATGTGTTAATTAAGAAGGATAAGATTTACATGTAGGTAAATTTAAGTACCATGTCCATTCAGAATTTGTGAAATGAATTGATTCATTTATCAGCTATGAGTGGGCAATTAGAAAGATGTGTAGCTTTGTCAAGGTGAACTTTATGTTGAGAACATTCACACTGTTTATTTTTTTCATGAAAATGCAGGATTTACAGAAAAATAAGGTTTTTCAGATAAATGAAACAAAATCACTTTGCTTCTACATAATGACAAACAAGTCAAGAAAACAAGTTGTTAATTAGTTTTTGACTAGACAGCTACTTTTTATTGGTCATAAGAAATGTGAACTCTTACCTCCTATTTTCAGCTAACTCTTATCTCTTATCTTCCAGCTTTCTGATACTACAAATCCAACAACCTATCCACACTGTCAAAAGAGGAGCTTGAAAAAGATTTTATACAGTGAAACTGTTAGATAATTCTTGAGGACAAAATGGCAATGTAAAAATATCCTTCCTCAGCTCTGCCAGTGTACAACAAATCTAGGTCATTCTATTCAGCAGGAAAAGTTATTAGAAGAATCCCTCTCTCATACCCTCCACACAAAGAAAGCAACTCTACAAAACTGAATAACACCTGTGAATTCTCTCTGGGAATGGTATATGTTCCATTAAGCATGTGAGCATTTCTATAAAGGTTTAAAAAATGATTCTAAGTGTTAAAATATAATAGATTAAAGAAATGAGTTCCATGAGAAAAGGTATCAATGTATGTGAAGTAATGCACCTTCCATTTGGCGATTGTAATGTAACCCTTCTATTAATTACAATAAAAATTATATGAAAAAATGGCAGCAGCAATGGAAAAAAAAAGAAATGAGTTCCAATCACCTAAGTAACATACCAAGCAAAGTGCTTGGTAAAATTTCAAAAAGGCATCAAATAAGACAATTTCAGCTTCTTGGAGCATAGCAGAATATATCCTACAATTTCCTTTCTAGTCAATAAATGTATATAACACTAAGGAAGAGGAGAGAGAGAGAGCGGGGGGCTGGCTCATGGGTATAAAGTATAAAGTTTTGAGTCAGAAAGATTTTGGTTGTGAAGTAGAAAATATGAGTACATGACTTCAACCAGCTAAAACCCTAATCTTCCTGACCTAGATTATTGCCTTCTCTCAAGAATAAAGTCTTCAGGAGGTATATTACCATCTTGAAATTCAAATGCCAAGGAGTTCCTGAAGCCATTATGATTATGATTATGATGACTATTATTATCATGAATCAATGCCAGAAACACCCTTTGACACATCTGTAGGCCATAAAATGTATAGTTCTGAATACCAAGTCTTCAGCACTGTGGCTTTGGATATTGATAATCACTCTCTTCAGTTGAGCTGATATATGATCATTCAAAAATGGATGCAATGCTCCATTTTATTATTTTATTATTCAATGTGGGGAACATTTGCTCTCTTCCTTGTTTAAATAAGTCTCACCATCCAGCATATATTTAAAATAGTTAAACTTTCTGGAGGGAAACAAATATCTAATTACTTATCTAGGTTAGAATGTTTGAAATCTGTGTGTTTAATCCGTATGTAAAATGCCACTGTGAAATCCTTTCCAGCAACTAAAATGCACTAAATAATAAGTAACAGGAGCATTAGACAAGTTCTCTCTGGGATGTAGGCACTAGTGGAAGGACAAAGGGCGAAGGGAATGAATATGGTCAAATATATTTTTTGTACACGTGCACATGTAGAACATGAGCCTTACTGAGATTGAGCTTAAGGGGAGAGGAAAGAAGGGATGAGAGACAGTGAGTGGGAGGGGTGTGTCTGGTCAAGATTATCTTGTTACTAATTTTTCCAGCCCTGGGGGGTTGAACTCAGGGCCTGAGCACTATCCTACGGCTTTCATCAAGGATAGTACTCTACCATTTGAGCCACAGCACCACTTCTGGCTTTTTCTATGTGTGTGGTACTGGGGAATCAAACCTGGGTCTTCATGCATGCTAGGCAATCACTGCACCACAAACTCCCGGCCCCTTGTTACTATTTTTAAATGGACCTGTCAAAATGAAACTTCCTGGTGCAACTAATTGATGTGATTTTTTTTTTTGCCAGGCCTGGGGCTTGAACTCAGGGCCTGAGCACTGTCTATAGGCTTTCTCAAGACCAGCATACCACCACTTGAGCCAAAGCACTTTTTCCAAGTTTTTCTATGTATGCGATACTGAGGAATCAAACCTGGGTCTTCATGTATGTTAGACAAGCACTCTACACCTAGGCCAAACTCACAGCCCCCGAGGTGATTTTTTTTTTTTTTTGCCAGTCCTGGGCTTGAGCTCAGGGCCTAAGCACTGTCCTTGGACTTTCTCAAGGCTAGAGCTCAGCACCACTTCCAGCTTTTTTCTATGTATGTGGTACCGAGGAATCGAACCTGGGTCTTCATGCATGCTAGGCAAGCACTTTAACCACTAGGCCAAACTCCCGGCCCCCCGAGGTAAATTTTTAAAATGTGTTTACAGTGATGTAATAGACAAGAAAAATGAATCAAAGTTCTAAAAGAATCATGTCAAAGAACTATTTTAGCTCTCTCTGAAAGCACAAGTATGAACCACTGAGAACAACTCAATCTTCACTATCAAGTTTTAGTTTAAATATATTTTCTATATGATAGTACATATTTACATGAATCTTAGATTTTTTTTTTTACCTTTATGGGGGAGAATTGCAGTGCTAGTCCTAGGTTTGAACTCAGGGCCCATTCAGTGTCTATTAGCCTTTTATGCTTTAAGTTAGGGCTCTTCCGCTTGAGCTACAGTTCATTACTTAATGTTTAGTATTGGTCAGTTGGACATAGGAGTATCAAAGTCTTTCCTGCTCAAGCTGGTTTTGAACTGTGATTCCCAGATTTCAACCTTCTGAGTAGCTCAGATTACTGGCACGAGCCACTAGCACCCAATTGTTTTCACCTTTTGTTTTATATATATATACATGTGTGTGTGTACACATTTAATTACTTTATATAATAATTTTACAACATCAACATACCAATTTGTATTGAAGAAAAGTAATTCTCAAGAGGAAATAGGTACTTAACTATTATTTTTATTAATGTTCTCTGAAGAAGTCCATAAATAAGCATAGAATATAAAATACTAGTTTAGGATCAATTTTTTGATTAAACACCCCTCTTACAGCCAAACACCTGTTTTGTGGTTACTGCATGTATAATTAATGCAGCCTAATGAACATACTTCATCAAAATCTCTCTGTGGTATGGGTAAAAAATAAAGTCAGAGTGGTAGCTTTTAAAAATGATGATGTCTGGAAAATGTACAGTACTCTTTTTAAAGTGTATTGCATAACATTTTAGTTTAAAAGACAGGAATACCTGGACTTCCATACTCATCTATGGACTCATATAATAATTTCTGTGATTTACCACTGCGTACTGCTCCCAACAAGATACATTTCATCATACTTGCATTGCTTGTCTGGATTCTCTGGAAGGCATGCATATTTCTTGCTTGCCTTGACATATTAGATATCAGCGACAAATCAGCTATCTCTAGCAACAATTCTCTTCCTAGCTCAGCAACTCTCATACTGTTTCCTCTTCAGTCTATTTTTTTCCACTTTAGCTGTGCTCTGCAATCATAATGAAAACATTCATCCACTTGACAATAAGTCAGACTGTAGACCTTTAATATAAACAAGCAGGGAGATGAGTAGAAAAATATGATTATTCACAAAGTTTTCCAAATGTTTCTCCAGCATGGTCATCTGTCCAATGTAAAATAATTAAATAAAGAAGCAATGTGTATCCAACACATTTCTAGACCATATTCATAAGTAAGTTTTAATTGTCCTAATGTTTAGAAGGTGGAGTTTAAGAGAGCTTAACTATATACCCAGATATCAATAATAAACTAACAAAATTCAGTATGTTCTCTTAGTGTCCTCAGGTTACATAACCAAAAGTGCACACATGAATGATTTCTTCAAAATTCATTTTTTCTCAGTCCTGGAGAGAGTGTGTCCAAGGTGAAGGCGTCAAATTGAGCAGTTTCTGACAAACACTTTCTTGCTGGCTTCATAGAGTACTTCATAGGGTACCACTAATGCACACACATGGCCTCTCATCAGTACATATGCACGATATTCTCTCTTCTATAGCACCAGCTCTTTCCCAGCTTCGTCTATAATACCCCTCTTCCCAGAGGATTACAGTCTCCCTCTTGTGGCATTTAACCCTAATTACCTGGTACAGAGGCACTTGAAATAAATTCACAATAGGGACTATGGCTCCAACATATGTATTTGGGAAACTATCTAGTCCTCAGAATGACCTAAATAACTAAAAATTTGGGATCATCACACCAGTGCCTTCCAAATGTATATTCATTTGGAGTAGGTATCAAGAGGGAAGCATGAGAACAATGCTGTGATTTTACTGGGACTTCTACTTCTTTTGTGAACATACATGAGTTTTTCTCAATGCATTCTGTGATCTAACCTATAAAATTACAATGTCAATAATAATCATGACCTAAGCATACAGATTATCTACTTACCAATAAAATACAAAAATAAAATACCCTAAAGTCATAACAGAGAAAAGAAGTATCTTCAGAAAACACCATGTTCTGTCATCAATAGCTAGTTCTGTCACAAATCTTTTGAAGAAATTATTTTTTGCAGAGGAGATGAGTCACCTATGAGAACCTATGTTCTCTGGAGCAGTTGAGTTGAGAATGTATTGAGGAGTTAACATTATTCCATTCAAATGTCAAGTCCATATGCCTTAAAAACATATAAAAGTGAAGACAGCACCTCTATTAAAAAGAAACAACAAAAAATTAAAATAAATTAACATTGTAGTATAGGCTACTTACCTTTACTTTTTTATTGAAAAAAGAAATCATCATGTTACCATTTTTAAATTGTGGAACTGTGGCTGTACTGAAAGATGAATATACCACAGAAAGACATATCACCGTGTGACATAAGAGCAACAGGTTTATTTCACTACCTTCTTGATGAGGTTGTGGTAACATAGATTAGAAAAATGAGACCTATATTCAAAGCATATTCTGTGAGGGTAAATGCTCCTTCATTTCTAGATATATCATTCCTACTTTCTTTCAATAGAGGAGACACTTTCAGGAAGAAAAACTGCTTTTAAACATTCTACAAATTCCATCAGAATGCAAGTAGTACATAGAGCCAAAGTATTATTTTTATTTCTCAGGTATCTAGCCACCAGGCTTGTCAAAACATATAAAAAGCATTTATTAATAGTTCTTTCTTAATTTAATTTAATTTTGTTGTAAAAATGATGTACAGAGGGATTACAGTTCCATGAGTACATTTTTTTTTCTTTTTTGCCAGTCCTGGGGCTTGA
The DNA here is from genome assembly GCF_031878675.1 of Megascapheus bottae. Lineage (NCBI taxonomy): Eukaryota > Metazoa > Chordata > Mammalia > Rodentia > Geomyidae > Megascapheus > Megascapheus bottae. Next base: position 41,541,157 of record NC_143511.1, read on the forward strand.
ACTTAGGACCTGAACCCTGTCCTTTGGCTTTCTCAAGGTTAGTGCTTTGTCACAAGCCACAGCATCACTTTCAGCACTTTTTATGTACATGGTACCAAGAAATTGAACCCTGGTCTTATACATGCTACGCGAGCACTCTACCACTAGGAGAAACTTCTGCTTAAAGTACATTTCTTGTCGAACATTGTTACCCAGTCCCTGACTTTCCCTTCCCCAGACTCCTCCCTAATCAAGGTATAAAATTCATTTCCATTTCCTAGTATTTCTAATATTTCTCTTTAGAAAAGTCAACAAAGGTGGATTTGTAATAACAACAATGAAGGTACTTGGATGTATTTCCTAGAAGAGTTTCTGATGAAAATCACTGTTTCATTCTCACAATGCAGATCTTGGCATTGGGTTGCTCTACATTCAACTAAATACTGCACACTCTCAAAAGAGATTCTTATCTCATTAAGATTCCAAAAATCAAGAAATAAAGCTGTTGTTCAAGTGGTAGAATGCTGATCTTGAGAAAAGGAAGCTCAGGGACAGACCCCAGGCTCTGAGTTCAAGACCCAGGAATGGCACAGAAAATAAGATTAGATAGATAGATAGATAGATAGATAGATAGGCAGGCAGACAGATAAATAGCTTATGATGAGGGCATTTTGAAAAATCTTATTTAAAACTTGATGGTTTAGATACTAGCAATTCATTAAATTTAGCACATTTTTTCAAATTAGTCCTATGAGCTATCATCCCAAACCCTGTCCTTTTAACTACATTCTCTTCCCATGTTCTTTATATGATTATTGTTTGATTTTGAAGCCAATCAATTTCTCCTCCCCTTATTTACTGGCAAAGGTGATTGGAATTTGTTCCAGTCACAGGAGTCTATCAGAGGAGGAAGTACTTTTAGTAGCTTATAAACCCTCAGTGCTAGAGTTACTAAGAAAGGGAAGAAAGACTAAGTCTGGAATGATCCATGTGCTCATGTTCATCTGCAGGTTGATGAGAAACGATGGAAACCCTTGCTTTTCTTGCTACTCTGTTATACATTTCTTCCATTCCATTATTAGTCTTTGTCCTATCTTATTTAATATAAATGCACAATTGAAAAGCAACTTTATTTACTTAACATAGCTCTCACCGACTTCAGAATAATAAATAAGACAAGGAAATAAATGCAATTGGGAAGGGTGTTATTTATCACCAGGCTGTGGTGAGCATAAACAGAAACTAAAAATAAACAATTCAATTGATTCCAGGGTGTGCTATTTATTCTCCTCTCTCTTACATGTCAGTGTTCTCTCAATCCTACTCACATCTTCTGCTACAGGGGCATAAGGAGTTCTGGGACTTGTGGATGTCATGTAGAACAGTCTCATGACCTTAGGTAACAGCATACATGATCACCATGGGAGAGTCTATTTCCAAAACACATGCAGTAGCAAATTCAGACGATGCAGACATTAATAGAAAGAAAATTTAAAAGAGTAGCATGCACTAATTACATATGCATTTCATGAAGGAGAGGATCTAATTCTGAAGAAAAATCACAAGTTACTTATGAGATGTTGTGAAATCTAAAAGGCATTGGGATTAAAATATGTAAAATAGTTATGAAGATCAACCACACTAGAGTTATAAATAGTTGGAAAATGAAACAACAGGAGGTCAATTGAAGAATTTCCCTTACAATTCAATCAACTTTAAGGACCTATATAAATGTAATCACAATAAAACTCATACTGTCAATTCTATTAACACCAACTATAGTGATCTGGTTTGAAGTTTATGTAAAATAAAAACACTACAGCAGGGAGGATGGAATATTCTTGAAAAATAATTACTGTGAATATGATTCAGTCTGCCTAATTCAATGTAAGACTTAGATATTCAATATTTATGGCACATTAATAAAAATTTTGTGGTTTCCAGGTGAATTAGCACTGATTATAGCTATTATTTTTATTATATTCCTCACCCAGAATTATCCACAGTGGTAATAATAACACAAACATAGAAATAATCATGCAATAAAGCTGGCGTTAATCCAATGATCTTCCCTTCGAACTCTTGACCATAGTTCTTGGAGATCATACTCCCACTGGAGCAGAAGTTCTGTGAGGGCAGAAACTTACTTCTACTTTCTGTAGTAAATCTTATTCATAATTCCCTAGGGAAATATTTGCTTTTTTTTCTTGTCATCCTTAGGCCATAATAAGAAGCAATTAAAGGTTGAGATAACCATACTTTCTGAGTCTGATTTTTCATTCTACCATTCATCTGTTATGCATGTATGCATGAGTTATTCAAACTCTCTGGAAACTCTATTTCCAGTTCTATATCTTCCAATTTAGCTCCTAAGACTGTTGAAAGGATCATCTTAGTTCATATAAATTGTCATGTCAAACACTACCAAATTCATGATTCTATTATGGTCATAGGGGCCACACATATCCTAGAAGTTAAATCTTTTGCCACCCTGGGTATGCAAGGACGAGAAACATGTATATTCATGCACACATGCACACATATAAAGATATATCTGGTCATAAAATAAATAAATCTAAAATAAAATAAAATTAATCTAAAATAAAAAATATAAAATGAGTATACTTATGGATAAGCCCAATCACCAACACATATCAACAGTGCATGCTGAAAAACTAATGGTTTTTGAGCCTAATTCTCATGTATTTGAAGTGAATTTTTATATAATACATCCCAAAATTAGCCATTACTTTGCATTGGTGCATATGTTCATGTCTAATACAAAGAAAGCTGAGTTAATTGCAACAATCTTTAAATATTGTGTAATAATTATTCATTACTCCACAATATTTGAATAAAACACTACTTTAATACTTCGACCTTTTAAAACAGCCTAAATATAATAACAGCAAATTTAGATTCATGTTAGATTCAGGTATATTTGTCTTTAAGCTTGGCATAGATGGAAGGGTTGAAAAACTTATTTTAGGAACTTAGATGCTCTTGAATAATTTGATTGGTTAAATTCATTCAATGATTTAGTTTATTTATTTAATTGGTCATATTTTAAAATGCATTTGATCCCTCTGATTCATGTTGACAAATAAATTCAGAAATACTTTTCCACTGCAGGGTCTTCACATTGGTATTTGCCACTAACAGTGGATTCCAGCTGTTGCCGCTAAAATTCAAGTATATTTAGAAGAGTGGTCAGACAAAAATAAAACCTTTAAAAATAAAATAACTAATCTCTTTTTTCATAAGGCTTCATTTTTTCTAGCATAGCAATATACAAAAGTTTTCTATTTAACTTTTCCTTGGCAATTTAGTTTTATTCTCAGTATGTTTTCAGTGACTACATAGAGAGAATAAAGGAGAATACATAACATTGCTCAGTTTTTTTTTTTTCCCCTGAGTCCTGGAGCTTGAATGTAGGGTCTGGGGTACTGTCCTTGGGCTTTCTCAGAGCTGGTGCTCTATCACTTGAGCCAAAGAAATATTTCCAGCTTTATTTTTTTTTTCTGTGTATGTGGTACCAAGGAATTGAACCTAGGGCTTCCTGCTTGCTATGCAGGCACTCTACCATTAGGCCATGACCCCAGAACAACATTGTTCATTTTATTGATGAAGTACTTCAATTGTTACTTTTAATAGAAAAGCAAAGATCTTAATCTTATCCAAAAGGAATATGTTTGCTATAAATTCAGTTTTGTCTTTTGAAAAGTAAGTCTTCAATACAAATTTCTCCTAAAGTATATTACAGCTGCTCCTAGAAATTAAAGTACTTAATAAAACTTGATTTGTAAGCATCATCAAACAATAAAAGGTTGCAATGAAATGAAGTATCTGATTGCAGGATGATTCAAGGACAGTCCACAAAAACCTTAGAGAAACTAGGTATGAGAGAAAGAAATAAAATATGCAAGGAGAAGTTGAAAGGATAAGAAAGAAGGCCAAGTCAAAAGACCCCTAACTAGCATAATTTAATTATTAAAAGAAATAAGAGCATTTATAATAAATTGAATCAGGAAACATTCCATGATAAAATAATAATTGACACACACAAGAATCACGAATGGATGTTAAATGGAATGGGTAAAAGCTTCATGGAAAAGCTGGAGTATTTACATCTCAAGTGTGTGCACCACACCACACTCAGTCCTGTGAGAGCGAAATGAATTCTGAAAAACACTGTGCCATACAAGCCTGTGCAATATGAGCCACAGAAATGATGAAAAAAATGAAAATAGATGGACTGGGAATTTGGCCAAGTGGTAGAGTACCTGCTGAGAATGCACAAAGACCTGAGTTCGATTCCTTGGTACTACATACCTAGAAAAGTCAGAAATGATGCTGTGGCTCAAGTGATAGAGCACTAGTCTTGAGGAAACCACATGGATAGTGTTCAGGCCCTGAGTTCAAGCCCCAGGACTGGCAAAAAAAAAGAAAATAGAGACAATACTCAGACATCATTAGTGACACATTGAAAGATTAAGATAAGTCTTTTTTTAAGTAGCAGCTTAAAGGTTAATAAACAAATAAAACTACAGTAAACTCGAAACTTTGTCTTGAAATGTTTTTGCAAACAGGGTGTAAGACAATGGAATTCTATGCTGCCATCTGAAAGAATGACATCACCCCATTTGTAAGAAAATGAGAAGACTTCAAAAAAATCATATTAAGTGAAGTAAGCCAGACCCAAACATAGGCTCAATGGTTTCCCTCATTTGTAATAATTAGCACACATCTAGTATTCTCCTACCAGAGGATTACAATAGCTCAAAGCATAGGTACATAAGGTCATATAAGATGAGACTAATGAAAGGATCGCTAGGATATGGAAACAAGAGCTCTATCTTGTGTGACTGTTGTTCTTAATGTACTATGATATTTCTCTTCTCTTTTGTTGCCCTTTAATTAATTTCATATTGTTACCATATGTGACTTTGTTACCCAGTATATGTTATATATGTTTGTTGGTTTATTTGAAATAGCAAAGAAAATGGGGGAAAACAAGATGATTGGGAGAGGCAGAGGGAGGGAAATGGGGACAAAAACATGTGAAAGGGTATCAATGTGTGAGAAGTAATGAATCTACTACTTGATGAATGTAACTGTAACCTTTCTATACATTACCCCTGCAATAATAAATAAAATAATAAAAAAGTAAGACTTAGTAGAAGGCAATTAGGTCACTAGGGGCATACCCTTGAAGGAAATCCGAGGAATATGTCCCCTTCTTCTCTGTTTGCTGGCCACCATGATGTGAGTAACTTTGTTTCATTAAATCATGCCCACCATGATATTGTTCACTATGGACTGGAAGTGACTGGACCAATTTACCAAGACTGGAACATGTGAGACATTGAACCAAAATAAAACTTTCCTCCAGTTCAAAAAAATGGTGTAAGAATTGCAGCTTGTGAGTCATTTTGAAGATACAGAAGGCAAATTATTTAAAATTTAACAGAATTTTGACAGCACATGACAGCATTTGACTCACAAAACACTTGCCCTCAGGAAGAACAAACAGCTGTTTTTGTTGTATGCATATGTGTGATTTTTATGATCTTTAATGACGTATTAACAGGTGTGTAATTTTCTATGTTAACCTAGTGTTTCATCAGGACAAAGTTTCACATGAATAAACACAATTGTAGCTAGGCTCAAATTGTTCCCTGATGTATTAATCATATTGGAACAAATTTGCATTTTCGAGAGATAAGTAATAGCAGATCTGAGTATAGTTATTAATTATAAGTGGAAAATTGCCACTCTACTAGGAGAATCTGCTCTAAAATGCTTTAACATCAGATAAGGATTAATATTAATCAAAATGGGATACAATTTATTCTAAGACAATACATATGTTATTTAATATTTTTAAAATAACCCTCCTAATGGTTGCATGAATAATATTTCTTAATATCTTGGAGGATGTCAGTAAAATCTACTGTTGTGATATAAAACTCCCTGGAATATACCCCAAACTGGTAGCTCATCTCTGTATTCCAAGATACTTCGGGGGTTAAAATCTGGAGAAGTTTGCACCCAACCTGGCAGGTAAAGTTTAAAAGATTCCATCACAAATTAACCAATAATGTTCTGGACTATAGTAGCTCAAGTGGTAGAGCCACAGAGATGAATGAAGTGGCCAGAAAAGAAGCATGAAGAGCACGAGGCCCTGAGTTCAATCCAAGGTGGCAGCGTGCATGTGCGTGCACACACACACACACACACACACACACACACACAAAACGTACTACATACTTTAATGTTCCTATACTGAAAAAAGTCTTCTAAACTGCTGATTTTACTACTTGCTATACTACTTTACATTTTTAATTGGTGGATGAGGACTTTAAACACAAATGTTTTCTGACTCTATTTTGCTTTAGGATGTGAATTTCATTCATTTAGCTTATCCCATAGCTGCCTGGCTTCTTGTATGCCACTTTTAATTATTAACTCATGAACATGTACACACATCTCACATTCATTCAAAATTCATTAGTTGTATAAAGAACAAATTTCTTCATAATGTGCCTATGAAGGGAAGTAAATGTTTAGGGGGTGTAATTTATAATGCTATATATATATAATGCTATATATATTCTGTTATTAATTAAGGCATATTGTTTGATTTTGTGTTGTTTCAGTAATGTGTGGAAAGAATATTGCATCAGATACTTCATACCTGCAAAAAATAATTACCAATACATAAGTGATCCCTGATTTACCATGGAACCAATTAAATGAATGTCAAGAGTTTACAATATATCCTAGAATTAATACATTTGTAAGATTCTTTTCATAGCTTAGATTTCAGAGCCATATTTTATACACAATTTTATCTAAACACTTGTTTTCTATTTTTAATACAATGGTATTAGTATACTTTGTAAAATATTTAACAGTATGAACTGCCAGGTGCCAGTGGCTCAAACCTGTAAACCAAAGTACTCTAGAAAATGAGATCTGAGGATTATGATTCAAAGTCCACTGGAGCAGACAAGTCTGTGAAAGTCCAATCTCCAAAAAACTACTTATAAAAAGTCAGCTGTGGTGTTATTGCTCAAGTGGTGTATCACTAGCCTTGAACACAAAGAAGCTCAAGGACAGTACCCAAGCCCCGAGTGCAACATCTATGAATGGCAAAAAAGTACCTAACTTATGATTATCCAATAGAGAGTCACTTATATACAAGTAAAAGAAGTCATTTGTATTTAAATTTTTATGAGTGATTTTTTTTACATTTTTATTGTTATTATAAAGGTGATATACATAGGGGTTATGGTTACACAAGTCAGGTAAAAGGACATTACGTTTTTTTTTTTTGACAATGTCACCCCTCCCTTACTCTCTCCTGCTTGTTCCTCCCAGGCCTCCCCATGCCTCCCCACAGCTGTAGAGTTCATTTTCAACATACAGTCCAGTGATTACCACTGCTTCATTTTTTAAATTTTACTAATAAATATAAACTGTTTTGTCTTTCCTTCAATATTCATAGTAAAATTTATTTTATTTGAATCCAAATAATTGAAAGTTGAAATCTAAGGAACCCTTCATCTATATATTATGTTAAATGTGAAGTCCTTGCATTTATTATCTTATCCTTCTAGATTACATAAGCTCTATATTGGGATAAGATTACAAAAGACAAAGCCAGGCATGGTGGCTCATGCCTATAATCCTAGCTACTCAGGGGGCTGAGATTTGTGAATTATGGTTCAAAGACAGCTTAGGTACTAAAGTCCATGAGATACTTATCTCCAATTAACCACTAGAAAAAGGGAAATGGCACTGTGGCACAGGGGTAGGGAAGTAGCCTTGAGCTGAACAGCTCAGGAACAATGCCCAGGCCCAAAGTTAAAACCAACCAAACAAAAATTCAATTCAATTCAATTAAACTAAACTAAAAGATTGCAAAAGACAAGACAATAAGCTTTTCTTAGGTAACTCAGACAATCACAATCTACTTACACAATCTACTTGTGATGTGAATTTCACAAGTGGAAACATAAAACAGGACAAAACCCCAATCAATCTTTGCTGGGTAGGCAGATATGACTTATATTTCTTTTTTCTTTTTTATCCATATATTATATATAGTAATTAATAGGAGGGTTACATTATACTCACCAGCTGGAAGGTGCATTACTTCACAAATATTGATGCCCTTACTCAGGTCTTGGCCCCTTTTCCTTCCCCCCACTAACGCCCCTCATCTTGTTTTCCCCCCTTCCCTATTTCAAATAACCAAATACTCATATATACAATATATCAGATAACAAGGTGATGACATATTTCCTAAGGTTTCTCCAGGCAAATGCTGTCACTTTTTAAAATTTTTTGTATATTACTATTGTAATTAATAGAAGGGTTACATTATATTCACTAGATAGAAGGTGCATTCCTCAACAATCATTGCTACCCCTTCTCATGCTTTTGCCCCTATTTCCCTCTCCCATCCCCTCCCCTCATCTTGTTTTCCCCCTTCCCTATCCTATTTCAAATAAACAAATAAACATATATATAATATATCTGATAACAAGTTAAGACACTGTGACAAGATAGCCATGAGACAACAAAGAAATGAGAAATAACACAGTACATTAAGAACAAGAATCACAACAAATCAGAGAAAGGCTGGATAAGTGGGACTGCATTAAACTGCAGAGCTTTTGTATGGCAAAGGACATAGCTAGCAAATTAATTAGGAAGCCTACAGAATGGGAGAAGATCTTCACTAACCAAATACGGACAAAGGCCTCATATCTAAAATATATCAACAGCTCAAAAAATTGATTTACTCCAAAAGTAATTTCCAAAGAAACAACCATCCCATTAAAAGATGGACTTAGAGTCTTCTCTGAAGAAGAAACAAAAATGTCCTGTAGAAACATGAAGAAATGCTCGACATCTCTGGTCATAAAAGAAATACAAACCAAAACAACTCTAAGATTCCATCTCACTCTAGTTAGAATGGCCATGATCAAGAAAACTAATAACAAAAGATGCTGGAGGGCATGTGGCCAGGAGGGATCACTACTACACTGTTGGTGGGAGTGCAAACTTGTTCAACCATTATGGAAAACAGTATGGCAGTTCCTCAAAAGACTAAACATAGAGCTCCCCTATGACCCAGCAATTCTACTACTAGGCATTTACTCAATTGTCCAGAAAAAAGGACATACTAAATCCACTAGCACAACAATGTTCATTGCAGCACTATTTACCATAGCAAAGATATGGAACCAACCCAGATGTCCCTCAGTTGATGAGTGGATCAACAAGATGTGGTATTTGTACACAATGGAATTCTATGCTGCTGTCAGAAAGAATGACATTGCCCCATTTGTTAGGAAATGGAAAGAATTAGAAAAAAATCATATTAAGTGAAGTCAGCCAGACTCAAAGGAAAATAGGCTCAATGGTTTCCCTCCTTTGTCATAATCAGTCGAAACTTGGAGCTCCTCAAGCAGAGATTTGCAATAGATCTAAACCTACTTATATAAGGCCATACAGTACGAGGCTAAATGAAAGGACTACTAGGATATAGAAACAAAAGCCATATAATGAGTGATTGTTGTCCTTTATTGTATTATGTTATCTCTCATCTCTTTTGCTGTCCCTTGGTTATCTCATATTGTTACAGTATCTCACTTTGTTATCTGATATATTGGATATATTTGTATTTGGTTATTTGAAATTGGATAGGAAAGGGGAGAAAACAAGATGAGGGGTGGGAGTGAGGGGAGGGAAATGGGGACCAATACATGAGAAAGGGTATCAATGTATGTGAATTGATGCACCTTCTATCTGGCGAATATAATGTAACCCTTCTATTAATTACAATAAAATATATGAAAAAAAGAACAACAGACACACCTCATGTGGCTCTTGTTTCTATGTCTTGGAGGTTCTTTCATTTAGCTTCATCCTATATTTCAAAGTCTTTCATCCATTTGGAGTTGATTTTGATACATGGTGTCAAATAATCATGCAACTTATTTTGCTTCAGGTGTTTAGCCAATTCTGCCAGCAACATTTGTTGAAGAGACTGTCATCCATCCTTTTAATTTTTTCTCCCTTACCAAAGATTAGGTAGCCATAGGTCTGTGGGTTCTTTTATATGACTATAGCTTTTTAGTAGAGTTTGAAGTTTGGTATTGATATTATTCCAGTGATATTCTTTTTATGAAGGATTGTTTTTGCTATATGGGGTCTTTTACCATTCTATATAATTTTTGGATTGCTTCATCTATTTTGTGAAAGAATGATTCTGGGTTATTGATGGATATTGCATTGAATTTGTAGATAGCCTTCAGTAGTATCCTCATTTTTTAATCCTAATTTGTTAATACATCCAATTCATGAACATTTGAGGCTATTGCACTTCTTTAGATCATCTTTAATTTCCTTTTTCAGTTTTTTCCACTTCATTTTCATTTCTATTTTAATATTGTTATTATATTGGTGATATACAGATGAGTTACAATTATATAAGTCAGGTAAAAAGTACATTTTTCATATATTTTTGTTGTAATTATTAGAAGGGTTACATTATATTCACCAGATAGAACATGCATTATATCACAAACATTGATACCCTTTCTCATGTCTTGGTCCCCATTTCTCTCTCCCCATTCCCAGCCCTCATCTTGTGTTTCCTCCTTCCCTATCCTATTTCAAATAACCAAATAAGCATATATACAATATATCAGATAACAAGGTGAAATATTGTAACAATATGAGATAACCAATGGACAGCAAAAGAGATGAGAGATAACATAGTATATTAAGGACAATAATCACTCATTATATAGCTTTCATTTCTAGATCCTGGAGGTCCTATCATTTAGTGTCATACTATATGGCCTTCTGTATCTAGGTTTTGCTCTATTGTAAATCTCTGCTAGGAGAGCACAAGGTTTCTACTGATGATGACAAATGAGAGAAATCATTGAGCCTATGTTCCTTTGAGTCTGGCTTACTTCACTTAATATGATTTTTTTCTAAGTGAAAGCCATTAATTTTTTAGGGTTAATTTTACACCCTGCTACTTTGCCAATGTCTTTTATTAGCTTGAGTAACTTGGAAGTGGAGTGCATAGGGTTCTTTGCATATAGAATCATAGCATCAGCAAAGAGGGACAGTTTTATTTCCCCTTTCCCTATTTGGATCCCCTTTATGTTTACTTTGGGCTTTATTGTTCTAGATAGGAATCCTAATATTATGTTGAACTGGAGGAAGAGAGTGCCTTCTTACTGATCTTAGTGGGAATGGCTTTAAATTTTCGCCACTCAGTATAATGATAGCTGTAGGTTTGACATATATAGCCTTTATAATACTGAGGAATTTTCCATGGATTCTTAGTTCCTCCATAGCTTTTATTATGAAGGAATATTGAATCTTATCAAGTGGTTTTTTCTGCATCAATTGAGATGACTATGTGATTCTTGTTCTTGCTCCTGTTGATATGATTAATTATATTAATTGACTTGCATATATTGAACCAGTTTTGCAACCATGTGATGAATCCTGTTTGGGATACCCTGAAAATTTTACACAAAGAAAGAGGAGACAACTTGGGTTTCTCAGCATGAGTCAAAACTTTCTTAATAAAGGCCTAGAAATACAACAAATCAAGAAGGGTTGTACAAATTGAACTGTATTTAAATGCAGAACTTCAGTATGGCAAAAGAAATAGCTAGCAAGATAAATAGAAAGCACACAGAGAGGGAGAAGGTCTTCACAAGCTATGCAACAAACAAGGGCCTCATATCTAAAATATACCTACAGCTCAAAAATAAATCCCTCAAAAACAAATCTTCAAAGAAACAATCATCCCATTAAAAGATGGGCTAAAGACTAAAATGAGAGACTTCTCTGAAGAAGAAATAAGAATTTCCAATCGTCACATGGCATGCTCAACATTGCTGGCCATAAAAAGAAATGCAAATCAAAACAACTTTGAAATTCTACCTCACTCCAGTTATTATGACCACGATCAAGAAATAACAACAGATGCTGGTGGGGATGCAGCCAGAAAGGAATACTACTGCACTATTAGTGGGAGTGTAATCTTGTTCAACCTCTCTGGACAGCAGCGTGGTAGTAACACAAAAGACTAACTACAGAGCTCCCTATGACCCAGCAATCCCACTCCTGAGAATTTACCCAAATATCAAGAAACAAGTCCATACTAAATCTACCACCACAACCATGTCCATTGAAGCACTATTTACCATAGCTAAGATAGGGAACCATCCCAGATGCCCCTCAGAAGACGAATGGATCAAAAAGTTGGGATATACATACACAATGGAATTCTATGTTACCAGCAGACAGAATGACATTGCTTCATTTGTAAGGAAATGGAAAAATCATATTAAATTAAGCCAGACCCAAAGGAACATAGGCTCCATGGTTTCCCTCATTTTTATTTATTTATATGATTCCAGAATCTTCCTAGCAGAAGAGCCCAATAGCTCTAAAGCTTTGTGCATGGCCATATAGGCAGAGGCTAAGAGAAATGAACAAGAGAAAACAAGAGATTTATCCTTGTTGTTAAAACAAGATGTTGAGTCAAAGGACAAAGGATGAACCAGGGTAACAGCAATATTCACAAGACAATGTGTTGGAAATGAACTCTACAACTTGGGTGAGGTGGAGGGAGGGAAAGTGGGAGAAAAACATCAGAAGGGATAATAATATTCAAGAAGTAATGCACCCACTACCTTATGAATGTAACAGTAACCCCCTCAATACATCCCTATGTTAATAAAATAGCAAAAGATTTAAATATCAAAAAATGAAGATATAGATTATTTTCAATTTCTTACCAATCCCCCACATTTCCTCTTTAATTTAGAGAAGCAGCATTTCATTTAATTAGTGTTCTCATTACAAATATTTTTCAACAGTGATTCAGTTGACACAAGTTTTCTGACATTGACTCTACAGATGGCAGAAAACTGGTGTCTGGTCTCAAAGGAACTATTTGACCACTGAAATAAAAGAGCAATAAACAAAATAACAACATTGCAGTCACTTCAGTTTATGTAGGCAGTCGGCCTTTTTATCGCTGTGAAACCTTGAAATGGATGTATGAGCTTTGTTACAATAAACAAAGAGTTCTTTACAGCTCAGAGATGGCAGGTAGCAACACTAGTCTGGATCTCTGGCATCCTGAATGCCAGGCTCTGACTAATATGAAGAAGCATATTGTAGCTTAGTGTATGGAGAAGATGGTTTATAAACCTCAAGGGACCATTTATCATAAATTCATCTACTCTGTAGCAGATTGCTGCTTTAATGCAGAATAGTGGATTTCGGTCAGCTCAAGTTAAAAAAAATTATGAGGGGAAAAATCTGTCATTTTATGTTCTGTTTGCTCCATCTTAATGATTCCCAAATTGCAGCATTGCAACTTTTCTCCCTCACTGCAATTACATAATTTAAAATTTGAGACTGATACATTAGAAAATTTAGCTATTAACTGTTTTAAGGTGAGATGTTACAATAATGCCATGTATTTGCTTTAGAAATCTTACATATACTAATTTCTTTACAAAGAAAAAAATGAAAGAATGAAATGTGAAAATAAAAGCAAAAGAAGTATCCAAAAAGGGTACAATTTGCTAATGAGCATGGCAAAATGCACCTATTTTCATTAAATGTGATGATTAGATCACAACAGCAAGATTTTCCTTTTGCCTTTAAAAATAAATGGCAAATAACTGAGCCTTACTGACAGCAATAGAGATAAATAATGAATAAAAATATTGCATTGCCTTCCTGCATTTATATAGAGAAATCTATTGTGAGAGAAAGAGTTGCTAATCTTGGCTTTAATAAAAATTCAAATCTAACACTATCTCAGGAACTTGCTATACTATAGGTGAATCTCAGAGTATGATAATATCTGTCCCATGAGACCACTTTTCTTTTAATGCCCTGTCAGCTAGTTTGGCAACTCAAAATTCAATGGCAGCTGACCTGGGCACAGGTGGCTGACATCTATAATCCTAGCTACTTTGGAAACTGAGATATGAAATTAGTGGTTGTAAGCCAGCCTAGACAGGAAAGTCCCTGAGCCTCTTACCTCCAATTAACCACCAAATAGACAGAAGTTGATGAAGCCGAGGCTCAAAGTGGTAGAGAGCTAGCCTACAACCCTCGTTTTCCAGGGTCTAGGACTAGCATAAAACAAAACAAAAAATAACAACTAGACAGGCAAAAAAGCCTCATAATTCCAAGGTCTAATGAGAATAAGAGAAAACAATGTAATGTGACTTTCAGATAGTTAGGAAACCTAAAGCAGAATTATTTGTGAGGGGTAGTTTGTGGTGCTAGGTTCTTGCAGAGATTTCTGGAACATACCCTAATCGTTACAGAATCAAAATTCCTTGGAGTGATCTCTAAAGGATGGATCCAGTTAAGTATAAACAATTGCTCCAATACACACATGCATAAAAAAGAATGATTAAAGTTTAAATGTAAGTATGTTATATATATTACAGTTTAAACGTAAGTATGTTATATATATTACATATAAAGAATATTTAAATGATTGATGACTTGAAAAAATACTCCTGAAAGTTTCAGAACTTTCCTGGATTTTTTTCTTCCATCTGTTTTTGACTTTCCTTTCTTGTTTCAAAGTGCATTTGTTTACAACTCTTAACCATGAACTTAAAAGATTTATAACAATGCTTTATTTAGCTAGAAAGTAGACCAGTGTACAAATTCTAGTATTTTACATACAATGTAGTAATAATTAAAAAAAAATAAGCAGGACTGGGCGTGTGGCCTAATTGTAGCCCTGGGTTCAATTTTTTTTTGTACCACATAAACAGAAAAAGCCAGAAGTGGTACTATCTCTCAAACGGTATAGTGCTAGCCTTGAGAAAACTCAAGGACAGTGCCCAGACCCTGAATTCAAGCACCAGGACTGGCAAAAAATGTAAATTTAAAAACAAACAAACATCAAGAAATTTTATCCTATTAATGATTGCTTCAGTTCATTGCTCACTCAGAGTGAGAAATTAGAATTAAACTGATTTTAACAAAAGGCTTTCTGGCTGCATTTTATTGAAACTGAACAGTTCTGAGTACAAAGAATCTATATTATTCACTAATAAGTATGTTTTTTTCTTGGTTAAATTGTATCACCTACATAAATATAAGAACAGATTACTTTGTAGACAATAGAAAACATAAGCAAAGAGTCAACTGTCCTATTGGATGTGGAATTGATGCTGCCAAACTCCTGTTCTACATGAGTTTGAAGGTTACCATCAGAGCATGCCCTATTTTATAACAATAAGTTCTCTTAAATAAAATCAGTAATTGCCAATGCTTTATTTTCAGCTATAATAGCTTCACCTAAACCAAATCCTAGTAATGCTGCAAAACAGCTAAGAATTTCAAATAACAGCTTCAAAGCTCATTTTCTTTTAGAAGGATATGAAATTAGCTAGTAATCGAATTGGATGTTTCTTTTCCAGCCTTAGAATAGCCTTTAAAAAATGAACAGGATCCACACATTTTTAGATGAAAGAGTTCTAAAGAGAACAATGTAATTGAGTTGTCACCCAATTAAGATGGATGGGGAAACTATCACAAAGAGTCACTAAATTCGATCATGTGGCTTATCAACACCTGTTTATGTAAAAGACATATTTATAAAGCACAAATGCTCATCTAGTTTATTACGAAGTTAACATTATGCCTTTTTACCTTTTAGTGTTCATAATACATTCCTCATACATTAACCTTTTGATTTATTGGTTTCAAAATTGAAATATATGCTTAATACCACCTGATGAATTTTTTTATTTTTATTCTTGAACTTGTTTCTGTATCTATTTGTGCTGCTGCACTTATTTCTTTTACTTTTATATTTTTTTTATTGTTTGGGTAATGTGTAGAGGGTTTACAGTTACATTCACCAGGTAGTAGGGGCATTACGTCTCACACATTGATACCTCTTCTCATGTTTTTGTTCCTATTTTCCTCTCCCTACCCATTCCCAATCAACTTGTTTTCCCCTCTTCCATTTTCTATTTCAAATACTCAAATAAAGGTAGATACAATATACCAGGTAACAAAGACAGATACAGTAACAATATGTGACTAACTATAATAGTAAAAAAGAAAAGAGAGAAAATAAATAAGAAAATCAATCACACAAGATAGAGCTCTTATTTTCATATCCTAGTGATCCTTTCATTAGTCTCATCCTATATGACCTTATGTTCCTATGTTTTGCGCTATTGTAATCCTCTGGTAGGAGAATATTTGATGTGTGCTAATTATTACAAATGAGGGAAACCATTGAGCCTATGTTTTTTTAGGTCTGGCTTACTTCACTTAATATGAATTTTTCCATGTCTTTCCATTTTCTCACAAATGGGGTGATGTCATTCTTACTGATGGTGGCATAGAATTCCATTGTGCATAAGGAACATATCTTCTTGATCCAATCATCTACTGAGGGTATCTGGGTTGGTTCCATACCTTTGCTATGGTAAATAGTGCTACAATGAACATTGTTATGCTAGTGGGTTTAGTATGTCCTTGTAGAAACAACGCTGTTTGGGTAAATGCCACGGAGTGGGATTTCTGGGTCTCAGGGGAGCTCTATGTTTAATCTTTTGAGGAATTGCCACACTGCTTTCCAGCGTGGTTGAATGAGTTTGCACATCCACCAACAGTGTAGTAGTGATCCCTCCTGGCCATATCCCTGCCAGCATCTGTTGTTATTAGACTTCTTGATAATGGCCATTCTAACTGGAGTGAGGTGGAATCTCAAAGTTGTTTCGATGTGCATTTCCTTTATGGCCAGATATGTTGAGCATTTTTTCATGTGTCTTAGGCCATTCTTACTTCCACTTCAGAGAAGTCTCTCTTTAAAACTTTAGCCCATCTTTTTGTTTCTTTGAAAGCTTGTTTTGGAAAGATTCAATTTTTTTATTTGTAGATATAGTTTAGATATGAGGGCTTTGTCTGTTGTATGGCTGGTAAAGATCTTCTCCTACTTTGTGGACTTTCTATTTAACTTGCTAGCTATGTCCTTTGTCATACAGAAGCTCTTCAGTTTATTGCAGTCCCATTTGTTCAAACTTTCTTTAATCTATTATGTTTCTGGATTTTTATTAAGGAAGTTTCAGTCTGTGCCAAGGAAACCTAATGTATATCCTATTCCTTCTTGTGAAGTTTTCACTTTTACCTCAAGGTCTTTGATCCATCTGGAGTTAATCCTGGTGCAGAGTGACATAGAAGGATCCCACTTTAGTTTTCTGCAGGGGCTTAACCTGTTCTGCAGGCAACAGAGGCTGTCTTTCTACCATTCTATTTTTTTGGCTCACTTATCAAAGATTAGGTGGCCATAGGTCTGTGGGTTAGTATCTGGGTCCTCCGTTCTATTCCATTGGTCTTCAGGCCTATTCTTGTGTCAGTACCAAGCTGTTTCAGTTACTATAGTGTTGAGCTTATTTCTATGATATGAAACTAATTATGTAAGACATAATCATCTTAGCTATTATTAGACCATTTAAAAAATTGAAGCACAATTTAAATTAAAACTAATTATATTTTCTTTAAACTGTTGTGTCTTAAGTTGTCACTCTTTGTGCTGTTTCTCTTCTCCCCTGACCTTTCATGCTTTTGTTTACATTGTTCCCTTAAGTATTTAGCTTAAAGTACCTTGGCTTTCTTCTTCATCAAACTTTCCTGTACATTTCTGATTATATCCATACTCAAATTTCTCATTATAGCATTCTAAATCTCTTGAGTATGATCTCATAGACAAACCCATTTAATTAAACTGTAACTACAATAAATAGAAAAAAAAGAAAATTACAGAATAAGCTAGTCACAAGAGATCATACATTAAATATTTGTTCATGAACACAATATATACAATTATTTTTGTTAGTAAATAAAAGTTTAGAAATGGAATCATTAATGTATGGGTACAAATCTTGAGTCTTTTATTCATAATACTACTTTTGATCCTTACATTACCCGTCTTCAAAATGGGAACTAACTACTCACATAATTGATATGTAAAATAGGAATTCCAACAGTGTTCAATGTATAACTTTTCAGATAGATTCTCAAGAAAGGAAGTAGTTTATCTTTAGTCACATATATTTTCAGGCATAGTCATATATATATATGAATATGTATATATGCACATAAGTATACATGTTTATACATATATTCATAAGTGTATCTGCATATTGAATATGTGTATACATATTCAATGTGCATATGCATATATTCATATATGTGTATATGAATGCTGGGACTATTGGCTTGAGACCATAGCCTTGCACATTGTGTGATTTTTTTTTTTATTTCAAGGATAACAGTAATATCTGATCACATCAGGTTGGCTTCAAGCCAAAATCTACCTGAGTAGTTAGGATTATATGTTTGAACTACTGAAGCCCAGCTTAAAGTTATCTTTTCTTATCCCACATGTTATGAAATTAGTTGTACCTTCAGAGCTTTTATATGAATTCTTTTCAAGATATGTGTGCAATGAATTGTAGCTAAATAAAAAGTTCTCCAGATGTAAGTTTCTTCATTATTTTGATATGGAAAGAAATTTTCCAAGTAAAAAAATAAAACAACATAAGAATGGGAGATGAGAAATTAATGGACATTCTTAGATGAAGACTATCTTTAATGAGATCCTTTTCTGTCTAGAGGACAAGCAGTGAAACACTGCTTTCAGTAAGGGTAATCTCCTACCTCATCCACCTTTTACCTGAAGTTGCAAGGAAGCCTGAAATGTATGCTTGACACAGTTACATCATTGCTTTTAAAACTTGACCTCCAAAGGCTAAAATTATAATATGTTGTTTCTGATCCATTTGTTAAATCATTGCATTCTCATTGTTTAAAAAAAAACATTCTCTAGTTTTTAATTTGCCTTTTTAAGTATCCAACTTTCAAGACTGAGGTTGAAATTTGGCTTTGTTTACAAGTAATGCAAAGTGGTATGTAGACTCAAACTAGAACTTAATGGATGTTTTTCACATCACAAAACCGCTATGCTGTTTGGCTCCATTTAAAATGACTGGCAGATTCCACTTAGCAGAGGCCAAGAATGAAATACCAGGGGTGTTGCAGGACAGTGCACTGGCAGAGGTGTATGGGAAAGCTTGCCTGGCTTTACCTTGTGCAATTACTCGCTCATGTTCATGTGTGATAAAAGTGAACTAAATAAAGAAAAATAAACCATTAAACATTAATGCACAGTCCACATTGACCCAGGATAGCAGGATAGCAGAAAGGCAAATTTCCATATGCTTCTTTTCCTGTAAGCTTTATGGCATCAGATAGGACTTATTTATACAATTTTATTCCTAAAATAATCCCTTATGAAGGTGAAAATATCTTCAACATACAGATATGGAGAGAATTAGTAAAGATATTATAAAAGAAAAGAAGCAAAAGGAAAGAAGTCAACTGTTGTTATTTCCAAAGAAAAACGCATCAAACTGCTGGAACTTATTTAGATTCTCTTTCTTTCTCTTGTTGTCTTTGTTACTTCCTTACTTTTTTGGTGCCAGTCCTGCAAACTGAATTCTGTGAATTCTGTGCCTGAGTGCCATCTCTAAGCTTTTCATTGAAGACTTTTATTATTTTGTTAATAAAACATGTAAATGATATATCACATTCATAACCAATAGTTTAAAATGGTATTAGTACATTTTAGATGATTAGCTTTGATTAATTTTTCATTATTCATTTATTTTCATCATGACATATATAAGTTTATGTGAGCATATCACCATATGTAAAAAGTAATCATGCTTTATATTTTAAATCAAGTAAATTTATTTTCTACTATATATGTATATAACAAACATATATATATACATACATACATTTGCACATACTAGATTTCATTTACCTGACAACCTCTCCATATTGATAAACATAATATAAATAGTTTTTATTAAAAAAACTTTGCTAAATATACATTTAATTCACTTTTAACCAGACAGGAGAAACTGATGTCCCTTTGACTGTTCTTATAAGTGTCTATAATTAATTTGTTGTTAAAGTTTTTGTTTTCTGACAGCATCAAACCTTACTTATAAATAGAGCAACTGAGAAATCAAAGTTCAAGAGTAATCATTTTCAAATGAAAAACAAAATCTTACACTGTATTCTCTTATAATTCCTTATCTTCAAAGATTAATAAAAGTATTTCTGATAAAGTAAACTTGATTAAAACCTACTTGTATTTATAATGACAAGTTTTACTTAATAAACACAGCTGCTATGCTAAGAATAGCTTTATCCTGCAGATCCTGGTAATTTTGCATCAGCCATATTGTATTATAAAACAGCATGAATTTTTTATTAGTTTACTGAAAGGATTTGAAATATGGTTTTCCACTTAGTATCCAGTCATTGGTTGGCTTTAATTGCTATGTTAAGATTTAAAATAAACATCATAAATCTGAAATACATTAAAGTAAGAGTATTTAATATTAAAATATAGTTGTTTCTCAACTAAACCTGGTATTATTTTGTATTGTTATGATTTTTATCCTGAATATCTTACAAATCTTCCATAGTTACTAATTTTACTACGAAAATTGAAACATTGCTAAAGCTATTTCAATGTAAAAACATCCCTTTATTTATACTTTTCTTAGAGTTCTAGTGATTATGGATTTCAAGTATTTAAATTGGTAATATATTTTCATAACGAAACACTTCAGTTGATGAATATTTATCAAGGGTTTTATTTTTCATAAGTATAAGAAATAATATGGCATAAAGCTGAAAAGGTCGGTATATCTTTTAGAAAGCTGCATAAAATACTTGAATGTACTATTATCTGTAGAATTATGGATAGAATAAGAGTTCATAAGAGTTTATGAACATTTAGTCAAACTACCAAATACTGTTTACAAGATTACTTACTGGATTTGAAAATATTGGCTACAGCATACACATGTGAGAGAAGACTTAGAATACTCATTTCATTTTCAGCAGTATGAAGTACTCAAAAAATACATTTATGATCACCACATGGTTCCTTATCTATCAACATTATCAGAAAATAAATTCAGATACTTTATTATCTTGAGTAATTATGGTTAGACACAAGGTGGGCTATCTCCTTAGGGAAAGGTTGACAAAAACTGGCAAACATCAAGTTTTAGGAAAAGGACATGGTAAGAGATAGGACAGGGCGAAGAGCCACTAATACATTGCTGCCAACAACCTTGCACAGTTGGAAGAAAATATGATAGAACACAACTACAATGTGATGACTCAGAAACATTCATACAATGTTTGTACCATACAAGTGATGAATCCAGCTTCCATGATGCAGAGTAGTGCGCTTGAGTTATGAAAAGGCCAAATGGGATCGGATTGTAAGTGGGGGAGGGTGTCAATCATAAGCCAGGTATCATTTATAAATTCACATCTCTCTATCTGACCATGATTATAATCCCATAAATTTGACTTCTCTCCGTAGGGCCACTTCATCATCCTCAATAGCTTTAAAAACAACAAATAAGATTACAAGATTAAATTATTGGGTAAGGAGTGTGGCCTAGTGGTATAGTGCACATTTAGCATGTAGGAAGACCCTGGTTTGATTCCTCACTATCATATACATAGAAAAAAGCCAGAAGTGGTGCTGAGGGTCAAGTAGTAGTGTTCTAGCCTTGAGAAAGCCCAAGGATAGTGCTCAGGCCCTGAGCTCAAGTCCGCGACTGGCAAAAAAACTACATAACAGAAGTAAAAATGACAGGGGCTCACCAGTGTACTATAGTGATAGAATGCCTATTTAGATTTGCTTTTACTCTTCAACAGTGTACTTAAAAACACATTTCAAATGGTAATGTCATTTCAATGACTCCCATAAAATAGGACGAAACAATTTTTCTTACTGCTTTGTACTATCTCTGGAGAGCTAGGAATCACCACCTATCATTTGTTCAAAAACAACAGCAGTTAAAGATCCCAGAAATTCAACCAGCCTCAACTTTTTAAAGATCATGTCCCAGAATCCTTTCAAAAGATTCATCAATAGAAAATATATAAACTGACAGCATCCTTTCCTTGAAAGGTGTGTGTCCTTCTGACTTACCAACAAAGGAAGCTAGGAAACAGTAGGTAATAGAAAAGAAATGAACAAGTATCACTTTAGCTCTTATAAGAAAAACAGCTAACCAAACTGATTTCCAGCATAAAATAAATTTTACACTACACTTAATATAATAAAGAAGGTAGTCTTCAAATACACAGACCTGTTTCAAAACTTAAATTCTGTTCTGTACTTACATGGGAAAACAATAAATAGAAACAATCTGATTTTTTTTCTGGGTCAGGGGATAGCTGAATTCTTTTTATTACCAGTTATAAAGTTTAAATGTTAGACAATTGAAAAGCAGAAATGCGAAGAAAATAAGGCAGAGTAGTCATCTTTAGTCTTAGTAATCCTTGAATTTCTGGGATAATTTGCAGGAAAGAGTTGTATAATTAGCTCTTGAAAGGGTTGGTTGGTGGGTGGTGGGAGTTCTGTAAAACACATCCTTGATCCCTGGCCTACACACATGAAAGGCAAAAAGGAGCCACACATTGGAGATGTCTTAAGGACTCAACATGAAGGGCCTTGGCAGATGAAAGAAACATATCTTCCTTGCCCTGTGTGTGTGTGTATATATATATATATATATATATATATATATATATATATATATATATGAACGTGTGTGTGTGTGTGTGTGTGTGTGTGATCTCTCACCATGAAGATGAAAAGCAGAGTGTACTGCTATATTTACAGTTTTTAATCCTTAGTGGTTATTTCCTTGGGCATTTTCTGCAATGTTATGGAAAAGGGCTATTTTTAATACATGCACAGGCCTTAAATAAAATCTGGTTTGTGTAATATTAATCTAGTTGACTATAACACAGTGCTTGGAAAATTAAAACTTTATTTAATTCCTAGTTTGTGTATTCACTTTGACTCAGGCCATATTGACCTTTCATTCAAGTATACAACTCTAAATTGGCCAATTAGTCAGAAAATAAGTTCTACAAACAAATGGAGAGAGAAAAGCACAAATTATTCTAAGTACAGCATTGAATACAGAAAGATAAAGGAAAATAGATCAGTTGAAAAATGATCTCTTCAGGAAGGTGTCTCTGATCCTTAAGCTGAAGAAATTTGTCTTTGTTGGACAATAGAGATTTTTGCACCTATGTATTTATTTAGTTTAGCACTTTTAATCTGTACGGGAGTTTTTTTCTTTTTACATTTGTATTATTATACTTTGGAGCACTAGAAACTCTGAAAATGGATATCCCTGTCAAATTAGTAAGGGACATCATGAGAGAGCTCCATCTTTAAGAATAAATGAATCCTAACATAATATAATGTCAAAGAACTCATTCACAGAAGTAATTTTTGTGTGTGTCAGTAATACAGCTGAAATTCAGGGCTTGAGTACTCTCCTGGACATCTATATTTATTTTTTTTTTAATTTTTGGTTTTGTGTTTTTGCTCAAGGCTAACACTCTACCACTTTATCCACCACTGTACTTCTGGTTTTGTAGTACTTAATTGGAAATTAAATTGTTGTACAGACCTTCCTGCCCAAACTAGATTCCAACTTCAGATGCCAGCCACCTGAGCAGCTAGTTTTAGAGATGAGGCACTGGTGCACAGTAAGAAGTAATATTTTAATCAAACAGTATTTCACCAACTATTACTTAACCATGGACACTACCACTATTAGTTTTGTCTTGCTAACAATTACAAACACTACTTTGGAGCTCATGTAAAATCATCACTGGCCAATGAATAAATGACATAAAAGGCTTATAACTAGATTATATGTTCATATAACTTTTTCTATGAATATGGTTTTGGTATAGAATGTCAGAGGTAGGAATCAGAAATGTATAAGAAAGGTATGATTGATGACTTCTGAAATTTTTGCTTATATTTGCCTGATGGAAGTGATATTTTCAGCCATAAAATCAGTATTCTAGATGGACCAAGAAGGAAATTTCATAAAATAAACTCTTGTCTTAAAAATCTTAGAAAAGGGCCGGGAGTTTAGCCTAGTGGTAGAGTGCCTGCCTAGCATGCACGAAGACCCGGGTTCAATTCCTTGGTACCACATACATAGAAAAAAAGCCAGAAGTGGTGCTGAGGCTCAAGGGGTAGAGCTTTAGCCTTGAGAAAGTCCAAGGACAGTGCTCAGGCCCTGAGCTCAAGCCCAGGACTGGCACAAAAAAAAAATCTTAGAAAATTTCAGTTTATTGCATATTGATCCAAGTGAGTTAAATGAGTACTTTATAGCACTTTATTTATATACTTTTCATTTTGAGAGTACTCGAGTTTGGTATGAACAATGTATCCTTGCCAATGAAACCTAGCAAATGCAACTGATTCCCCCACATAATAAAAACAAACCCCTTCAGGTTGTGTGGAATATTATTTTTTTTCTATTAAAACATGTAAGTGATGGTTTAAAGGTAGAGGGAAAATGTTGAGGTGATAGCACAGTGCAAGATGCACTGTAGACATAAACTATTTGATTAAAGGGAAGGAAACACAAATAAAGGGTGGGTTGGGAAGGGCAAGTGAGAATGTTGAAAGGTTTATATTATTTTCAGTGTATTCATAACCACTTTGGTGAATGACAAATTCTTTGCATGACTGCTTAAAGGTAATAAAAATATTCAAAAACTAAAACTTAAATATATCAACTCTAACATGTCAATTTTTAAACTTACTTTAGTAATATTAGAATTGATGCAGAGAATTATGTATCTACTAGTACAAAAAGTTTATTGTTTTTATCTCAAAAATTGACACCAGATTTGATATGTTTGTATTATGTCACTTAGATTCATGTTCCTTATTTAGGACTGGTATTTCTGTAAAGAAATAGTGGGTATGAAGCTAAGTTACATTTGTAAAACTTTAAAAGTTTAGAAATTACCTTAGGTTAATGTAGACACAGGAAGACATTATCACACTCTAAGCTTTCTCTGTTGAGAACAGTATCTCTTCGATGTTTACTTAGTTGGCTTTTATTGAAACTCTGTTTCACTATATGGACTAGCCTATTCTGGCATTCATTATCCTTCTGTCTCAGTATCCCAAGTACTAAGATTACTGGTATGTGTTACCACACTTATACCTGTTTGAGTGAATTCTGATATAAGACTGCATAATGTATAATAACATTTTTTCTTTTTTTTGGCAGTTATGAGGCTTGAACTCTAGGCGTGGGCCCTCTCCCTGAACTCTTCAGTATTTTGCCACAACATAATCCTAGCACTCCACATCACTCTTTTCATAGGCTTCCCTATTAACTAGCATTAAGCAATATTGAAATATCTTCATACAGATATCCTTGATTATTTTCAAGTCTGAGATCCAAGAATCAAAGTTTGAAGCCTGTCTACCCAGAAAAATGAGTAAGACCTTTCTTTATTAATCAAAATTTTAAAAATACATAAGAAAGAGGAGGAGGAGGAGGAAGAGGAGGAGGAGGAGGAGGAGGAGGAGGAGGAGGAGGAGGAGGAAGAGGAGGAGGAGGAGGAAGAGGAGGAGGAGGAGAAAAGATGAAGGAGTTTGTGCTACAAGAACTATTGATGTAAGGGGTATCAGTGTTTGAGAAGTAATGTACACCCTACCTGATGAATGTAACTGTAACCCTTTTATACATTACCCCAACAATAAAATAAAATAATAATAAAAAAAATTGTTGATGTTCCTCAAATGGTAGAATGGCAACCATGACTGAAAAAAAAAGTGAAAATTTGGGACTCTCAATTCAAACCCCAGTGCTAGTATGTGTATGCATGTGTGTGCAAGAACACACACACACACACACACACACACACACACACTAAAGTCTCATGGACTTCAGTGTCCTGGCTGGATTTGAACTGTGATCCTCAGATCTCAGCCTTCTGTTACAGGCATGAGCCATGGTGCCCAGCTTGGTAAATTCATACTAAAGAAAGTAACAAGAGCAGACTGTCCTGTTTCTAATTAATGGATGGATATTGGCAATGCATTTTTATTCCTTGATATAATATGGGGAACAGTGTTAATTGGTTGTGACCATGCATACTAATTCATATCAAATTTCTCTAACTTTACAATCAATCACTAGCTAACAATATATTTACAGCCTTGATAATCCTATGGATCTGAAAGAGTATTGGAGGAAAAGTATGGCAGTGTTATAGCAATAGCTGTGAACTGGCAGTCTTCTCTGTGTCTCTCAGAGCTCTGTGAATGCACTTAGGCATTTTCAGTGCTTGAAAAAATATAATAAAAAAGACATAAATTAGGGTCATTCACCATGTCATCATGTACATATTTGAACAAAGCCTGGGAAATGATTGAGTCCATTCATGAACTGACAAAACATTAGCACACATAAAAGAGATTTACTTTTAAACACAGGAGTCTTTTTCCCCCTATACAGTAGTTGTTGCTTTTTTTTTCCTCCTAAGAATAAGGAGACCTTCACTATCCATCACACACAGAAGTAGATACTCTCTGCCACACAGCTATTAGATAGAGAAATGTACATTTTCGACTTCATCTATCAGGCCGACTGATGTATTTTCATCGGGGGCATCAATCACCATAGGAGCTTAAGTACTTGAAAATGGGAACCCATGGGGCTTAGGCACCGCCAATGAGGGCTCAGCTGTTGAGTGAAAGCCTTGAAAAGTGAAACATCTGAAAAAACTAAAAATACAGCTTAGAAACTCATCATAAGCCATTGACAATGTGGGGTCCCTGGCTCTGGGCATCACACAGAGGATTTGAATAACTTGTGCAAAATCTAAAGGCAAAGATAAAAGTGGTAGCCCAGAGAATCTCACTAGTGATTTCCAGAATGTGAACAAAACCAGGCATCTTTTGCCACTAGATTAGTTTGGAGGAACATCTGTAGGATGACAGGAGATGTGTGCACTCCAGGAGAACTGTCAGTGTTACAGACAAAAGGTTTCAGCATAATTACAGAGTCCTGTGCAGGAGAGAAGTGCCCTATCTCGCTGGAGAAATGCAAATGATCTTTAGGACAGAGTGAATGTGAGTCAAATTTTGGATAGCAATCAACTATGAATAATCAATTTACCACATGGGAAATAGGAGAAAAAATTACATGTGTATGTGTATATGAAAATTTCCCACAATGCCATGTATGAAAGTTCTGAAATTTAAAATTGTATGTATTCAATAGAGAAAGAATATTAATTATATTACTTTGTAGTCATGTATTAAATGTAAGTATAGGATTTGGAATTAGCATAAAGCAGTTCTCCTAAATAATATTTAAAAATAAGTCTTTTCAGAGTTCCTGTTTCGTAAACAGATATTATTCATTTCTGTAAGAGTTTAATGTGTGTATATATATGTACATAAATATTTGATGCTGTGTAGAGTAATTTGTTACATACCTAAGTAGGAGGTAAAACAGCTTCTAATCATTGCCCAGACTCTGTGTCATAAATTGACTTTGAAGAAGGCTAAGCATTTGACCAAAAACATAGGAAAAAACGAGTGATGGAAAAAATGGGGCAAAGGTTTTAATCTCTTGTTTAGTCTTGATTAATGACTTTTCCTGAAATAAAGGAGATGCTACAGGAAGTGAATGGCAGGGCTTATTCTAACAAGAACTTTCCATTGGGAGCAGAAAGCCAGAAAACAAATCCTGCCTTAAAATTAGAGATAGAGTTAGCCATTTTCATAAGGTAAGTTAGACCTCAGAAAATCAGATTCCTACATATCATTTTATGTCCATCTAGTAAAAAGAATATTTCTCTTCCTACGGTGAACCCAGACTGAGAGTACAAACACATATCCAGAACAGACATCTTTCCTTTTTATTTAGTTTTGCTCTTTGTGTTTTACATAGAAACAGTCTGATAATTCTTAGAAGGTTGCCACTATAGTTACAGACAATGCCAGAGTAAGTTTTGAAATGAAAAAGGGTAAATTAACTTATAAAAATCTTTGGGTCAGTTGGCAAGGAAACGATAACATCATAGAACAATCTACAATGTTTCCCAAACTCCCTGCTGTCATTCATCAAAACTGTGTACTTTTTATTAAGTTACCCTCCCTCATCTTCCCTTTAAGCTCAGTGTTTCCCAGCATGCTTCCCAGCATTTCAGATCTCTTGAGGGACTAAAGAGGATGGACAGGTCATACTCCATCACTAATCATCCTACAACTCTGAAATTAAAGTGCATTGTCCATGAAGGAAAAGAAAACATATCCAAGGGATTATCTAATTACACATACAAATGCAAAGCTGATCCTCACAAGAACCATTGCTAATCAATCTCCTATGACACTCACTACAGTTTTCTATGTCAAATATTCTTCATTATCCACTAATATCCTTTGCTAAGCAGTTTACTGAAGATATAAAGAAATATCTTAATTAGGACTTCCATGAAGCAGAATTTGACAGGAGGTTTCTGGAGTGCTTAGTGGATTTACAATTTAATTCCAGGAAGAAGTAAAGGGACAAGGAAAGGTTGAAAACAAATAAAGTGTGTCTCCTTCAACTGGCTATGAGGAGTTATGTAGATTCTCCTAAAACAAAAGACTGGGCGGTGAGTGAAATCATCTCTAGACTGTTTCTCCCTTTAGCTGAAGATCATGCATGTGGGTTTACCCTATACTTATATAGAGAGAAAGATTTCTGGGCTAAGATAAAGCTTTGGAGAAAACCTATGGAAAGAAGAAGAAACATATTAAGGAATGTATTTCAGTGGTATGGTGGCATATGCACCTCTTGAAGGTACAAAAAAGGAGCCAAGTATGGGTTTCTGGCCACTTCTTTTTCTCCCTCTGCATGTTACTCAAGAAATGCCGTAGCACAATCCCCTATGCCTTCTAGAGATGCATTTAATTTTGTAGTAACTTCCAGTTCTCCATTGTTTGGCACACACTGATTAACTTACAGTTCATAAAGCAAAACTAGGTCTCCACTAATAGTATGGGAATATTTTTGTACCTCTATAATTAAAATTCACCACATGATTCATCTCCCAGTTTCTGTGGTCTGAAAATTTGCATTTCCATAAACTCATATGTTGATGTCCTGGTCCCAAAATGATAATAGTTAGTGAAGTCTTTTGGGAGGTAGTGAAAGAGACCAACCCTAATGACTGAGATTAAAAAAAAAAAAGTAAGTTCACACAGAGCTGGCTTATCTTTTCTATGATGTGGAGGAAAAAAAAGCAAGAAATGGACCATCTCAGAATGCAAAATGGATCTCAATTCTTGAGCCTGGTCTCAATTCTCAAGTCTAAGGAATTCAGAAAAATTCATTTCTGTTGTTTATGGACACACACACATCTATTTATGGTTTAATAATACAAATACAATATAATGTTTCTGGGTTCTACTACCTGAACATTCATTTGAAAAGTTAACAAGAGGCAAGTTGCAATATCAAACATCTTTCAGAAGTCATCAAAATAAATTTATTCATTTGACTATTCTATCATTCATTTTTCTATCTTGAAATATTATTTAAAGTACTCCCTTTCACCAACCCTAAACTCAACTCTCATTATGGTTTTCTACTTTAGTTGCATTTGAAAAGTCCTTAAATAATTTGTACATATATTTAAGGTTTACAGCATGATGTGATGGAATAGATGTAGGGAATAAAAGTTGAAAGTTAAAAAGAATGTGAAAACCCTTGTAAACATATGTCCATCATTTTGCAGTTACTTACTTTTTTTTGGTTGAACTCTGAATCTGAGCTCTGTCACTGGGATCTTCACCTTGAGCCTAGTGCCTAATAAATTTGATCCACAGCACCACTGAAGGTTTTCTGGTCATTAATTGGAGTCTCAAAGAGCTTACACTGAAGCACGATTCTCAGATCTCAACCTCCTAATTAGATAGATTACAGGCATAAGCCACCAGAGTCTGGCAGTTACCTACTTCTTAAGTGTGACAGCCATTGATACCAACATGAATCTCAACTACAATGCCATTTTATTCTACCCTTTGAGAAGTTTTACCACTATATCTTATCTCTTACTAGTCCCAGAATCTCACACACCACAACCATATTTCATT
Source organism: Megascapheus bottae (assembly GCF_031878675.1). Taxonomy (NCBI): domain Eukaryota; kingdom Metazoa; phylum Chordata; class Mammalia; order Rodentia; family Geomyidae; genus Megascapheus; species Megascapheus bottae. The sequence continues at coordinate 41,571,281 of NC_143511.1, forward strand.
ATACATACTCTAGATTTCAAATCCATCCCTTTATGCCTCAGACTTCCACTCCACAGGTAAAAATAATGTGTCTGATTGGAAGGTCATTGCAAATTTATGGAAGATTCCCATGCTTTTCAATTTCTTAGAGAAAAGAGACATTGTTGTACTATTTCCTATGATTCCATGTAAAAGGCAGGGCAGGAATGAGGAGCGAGTTGGAGGGCATTTTTTGTAGAGAAAATAGATGGCTAGGACCTGTCTGAAACTCCAGCACATGGGAAAGCAAGGGCAGTAGGATTACAAGATTTGAATCCAGCCTGTATTGCATAAAAGCATTACCAAAACAAAATAAAATAAAAAAAAACCCACCTAAAAACAAACACAAACAAAAAACCGATTGTCTCACATCGGCTAAGCATCAATACTCTTCACAATAAGTTGACTCAAACACACAATGCAACATTTAAACGGGGGAGGAAAACTATATCAAAGGAAGATCATCCTTCCCAAATTTGTGCTGGGTTGAGTAATGGAACCTAATCATGGTATAGAATGTATAAATAGGATATCAAATTATCTTCCAATATCATCCCTAGCACCAGAGTTTTTGATGATTATTTGACTTGGAGTAGATATATTAATGCCTTAAGGTAGGACACAAGAATTCAGCTCTGGCAGCCTCTATGTCTCCTGTTGACCTTAGTCTAAAACCCGCATACTGATCAATAGCATTGATCTCTATAGAGAAGCACAGAAACCCATCTTGTGTGTTATACCCATGTCAATTCTGCTGCAGGAAGGCAGCCAATAGTAGGAAGTACATACTCTTGCAAGGCAGAATCAGTAGTTAGTCATGAAAATGTAACTACTAACACCATTCACGAGACCATTTATAAATCTACCTACTACATTATGAAGATTTTTAATAACTTACTATTAAGCACTAAAAGTATATGCACATAAGAAAATGGGTAAAATGATTGATGTTCTCACTTAGACACTGTACTTATAAAAAGAGATGCAAATAGTTTACAGGAACTTCCAAACATGTCTTTTAAGCAAATGTATCTTCTATGGGAATGATATTGCAGGTATAATTCTTTTAAAAGACAAGTAAGATTATATCATGTGTACAGTTATTTTTAGTTGGCTTTATTTGATTTTACTTGTCTATATATTTTATGACTATATGTAGTGTGTTCTTTTAGTTTAAGGAACACACACACACACACACACAAAATTCTCTACTCATTGAAGTATTTATATATATATATATATTTTTTTTTTTTTGCCAGTCCTGGGCTTGAGCTCAGGGTGTGAGCACTGTCCTTGGACTTTCTCAAGGCTAAAGTTCTACCCACTTGAGCCTCAACAATACTTCTGGCTTTTTTTCCTATGTATGTGGTACTGAGGAATTGAACACGGGTCTTCATGCATGTTGGGCAAGCACTCTACCACTAGCCCAAACTCCCAGCCCCTGAAATATTTGTATTTTTAAGTCATACAAATAACTCAGTGATTATCATTAATATAAGTCTTTGCTAACTTGTATGGGTATATTTGCTGGTTAGATTTATAGGATGATTAGATTATTTTCCTATCAATTTTGTTATTTGAGTTTTTGCTATATTTTCAAGAAGTAGTATAAAAAATAACCATTTGACACAAATTGGCTGCATATCCTAGACCAGTCACAGGACTCAATTTTTTATTTGCCTAGTCTTGAATATCCACCCATTCTAATGCAATTCACTAAATTAGATTTTGAGGGGAGGGGATCGGTTGTGGGGCTTGAACTCTGGGCCTGGGAGCTGTCCCTGAACTCTTCAGCTCAAGGTTACCATCCTCCCCTTTGATCCACAGTGCTACTTCCAGTTTTCTTGTGGTTAAATGGAGATAAAAGTCTTCCGGTATTTTGTGTCCAGACTGGCTTTGATTAGTGTTCCTCAGATCTCAGCCTCCTGAGTGTTTAGGATTACAGGCATGAGCCACCGTGCCCAGCTTAACTAAATTCTTTAAATGATCTAGGTTCTATGTGCCTGGTCAAACAGATTCCGTATGACTCTAAATTCTACATCATAGTCTTTAAATGGCAATATGCTTCTTCAATTAGATTAAGTATTTTTTCCAGATTGTTCTCTCTGGTCCAATCAACCCCAGATATTGTTTTCTGATGAAATAAGTTGATAATAATTCAGAACTTTAGGTTCTTCATCTAGAAAAAATAGGGAAGTAAACTAAAATTTCTGTAGACTTTCTCCAATGCAAACAAGCTTGTACATTTTTCACAGTCAGTAAGTGTAAAATACATTTTAGGAACTTTCCAAGTAATATTTTATTTTCCTTTTTTGTTGATGTCAATATTCTGGTTCAAGTATTCTGCTCATTCATTTTTATGCATGGTTTCTACCCTTCATTTTATATTAAAAGTATCACTAGAATTTCAGGGAAATAATTTTACCAGTTGATATATTACTTGACCAATACTATTAACAGATTTATGCATATCTAAAGACAGTTAATATTTATATTTTTACTTAATCCAGAGCATTTACTGTTAAAAAATTGTATCATATTGTGATTAATGTCCCACTGATTTCCTTGTCCTATGTAAGTAATATAACTTGTTTGGCTGTTTCAAGTATGAGCTTTATGAATTAGAAATAAAAGAAAAGGCTTTGCTCTCTAACAAAATTTCTTGTCACTGCACATTTATATTTCTAAAATCTATCTGGTTCCAACTTACTATGTTTTATCCATTTTTACATAAATAAAACAAAGTCTACAATAGTTATGAAAATAAAAACTTCTCTACGGTTTTCTTGAGATCAATGAAGATGAACTCATTAGTTATTGACTCAGGAAAGAGTAATTAGCAAAACTCTTCATTCTGTGAGTGTAGGAATAGCTTATGCTATTTACTATGAATTAGTAAGTAAGGGTAAAGTATCTATTTACAATAGCATCTACTCATCAGATATGTTTGAAATCTGACTGAGGTACTTCCATAGAGTTCTGGGCTGAAAGCCAAGCTATTATGGGGACTTTGACTAGTGCAGTCTAAGCATTCTTTCCTCCCTTCAAAAAAATGTGTTCACTCAAATAAGATTAGGAAAACTCAATCTCTGCTACATAAATACCACCATCACTCTACCCACTAGCCTTGTGAAAGTGTTCTTTTCTGCAAGCAAATGCTTTTTCATTAATTATAAACAAGGTGCTCCAATATTTGATGTATTTGTATAATTTCTTAAAATATTAAAAATGAAATACTATAGACAAGGATTACAGAATAAACTGAAAACAGCTGGGAGTTTGGCTTAGTGGTAGAGTGCTCACCTAGCATGCAGAAAGACTCAGGTTCGATTCCTTGCTACCACATACATAGAAAAAAGCCGGAAGTGGTACTGAGGCTCAAATGGTGGAGCTCTAGCCTTGAGAAAGTCCAAGGACTGTGCTCAGGCCCTGAGCTCAAGCCCAGGACTGGCAAAAACAAACAAACAAACAAACAAAACTGAAAACATAATATTTGGCCATGCTGTGGGATGTACACAACTGGTAGATAAGAAACCTACAAATTCCCATCACTTACATGATACTGTAAATATAGAATACTAAGAAAAGTTATAACAGTAAAGGATATTTTAACCATGAATTTTTTTAATGATAGGAAAGAAAAGAGATGAGAAAACCACTAAATAGCAGAGGAAGAAATTGTTATGTGGAATGAGGCATAAATGAAATGGTACCAACAGGGGGAATACGTGCCATTCACAAATTTTGGGATCTAACTTTTGGCAACTAAAAATTCAGTCTTTAAAATTTAGGTGGCTTTCACAACTCTTTTTTTTTTGGCTTCAGAAATGTTCATCTAAAACACTATGTTAAATTTAAATCAATATTTGCAACAAAGATCTTTGCCCAAAGGTATTTTTTGGAAGCAACAAATAAGACATATCTAAATGCCAAACATTTTAATATATTAAATTATTTTCTACCTATAGAATACCTAGTCTATGGCCATTTCATCCTGAATACTCCTGGTCTCGACTCATTTTGGAAGCTAAGCAGGTTTGGGCTTGGTTAGTACTTGGATGGGAGACTATTTCAAATATCAGACAAGAAGAAAATATATGTCAAAATTTTATAAGATATGTGGTCATAGTCTTTTACTTTTAATTAAAAATTGTAGATAATTGTTGGATGCATAGTGAAGCGTCAATGCACAATATGTAATGATCACATTAGTCATAATATAAAGCAGATATATTAGATAGATAGATAGTTTTTTGTCAGTCCTGGGTTTGAACTCAGGGCCTATGCACTGTCCTTAAGCTTCTTTTTCTCAATGCTAGTCACTACCACCTGAGCCATAGCTCCACTTCTGGATTTATTGTGTTTAATGTGAGATAAGAGTCTCATGAACTTTTTCTGCCAGAGCTGGCATTGAGCTACAATCCTCGGATCTCAGTCTCCTAGCTAGGATTATAGCCATGAGCCTGTGGTACACCACTACCAAATTATTTTTAAAATTGTAATTAATAGAAGGGTTACAGTTATACTCACCAGATAGAGGATGCCTTACTACTCACACGTCGATACCCCTTCTCATGTCTTTGTCCCCATTTCTCTCCCCCCACCCCTCCCCTCATCTTGTTTTCCTTCCTTCCCTTTCCTATTTCAAATAAGAAACTAAATGTATATACATTATACCAGATAATAAGGTAAGATACTGTAACAATATGAGAATAACCAAGCAACAACCAAATTATTTTTACAGACAACTAAGTGTTTATGGAATAAGGCATGAGTGGAGTTGACCACGATAGCATAAACTATCAGTCCTACCTAGCACTACAGAGGGTGAGGCAGAAGATCACGTTTGAGGCTAGCCATGACCACATTGTTTGTCAATACATACATTGATGCACATAAAATCTACCTTTGAGATTATATACTACATCTGGTTACAAACATGAATATGATAAAAAAATATTGCCTCCATCTAATTATATTACTTTTGCCATATGCTCTGTGCTGCGCATGCAATATATGGCCATTTAAATAAGAATACAAATAAAACTTAGTCATATTTGTAAAGAATTTCTATTTTAATGCCTAGAAAAATACTCATTCTTCTTTATTAATCATTATTGCAGTCAAAATTTGACAACTTCAATCAAAGACCTGAAATTTCACCAAAATGTATTTGACAATTATTTATGAGATTTAGAATTGTTTTTTATTTAATTTTATTGTAAAGGTGATATACAACAGGGTTGCATTTATGTAAGTAAGGTAAGGAGTACATTTCTTTTCAAAAAGTGGAGATAAAAGAAATGCAAATCAAAACAAATCTAAGATTCCACCTCACTCCAGTTAGAATGGTCAGGATCAAGAAAACTAATAAGAGATGCTGGAGGGGATGTGGCCAGGAGGGACCACTACTATACTACTGGAGGGAGTGCAAACTTGTTCAACCACTATGGAAAGCAGTATGGCAGTTCCTCAAAAGACTAAACATAGAGCTCCCCTGTGACCCAGCAATTCCACTACTTGGCATTTACCCAATGGTCCAGAAACAAGGACATACTAAATCCACCAGCACAACCATGTTCATTGCAGCACTATTTACCATAGAAAAGATATGGAACCAACCTAGATGTCCCTCATTTGATGAGAGGATCAACAAGATGTGGTATTTGTACACAATGGAATTTTATGCTGCTGTCAGAAAGAATGACATCGCTCCATTTGTTAGGAAATGGAAAGCCTTAGAAAAAATCATATTAAGTGAAGTAAGCCAGACTCAAAGGAACATAGGCTCAATGGTTTCCCTCATTTGTCATAATCAGTAGAAACCTTGGACTCTTCTCGCAGAGATTTGCAACAGAGCAAAACCTAGATACATAAGGCCATACAGTATGATGCTAAATGAAAGGACCTCTAGGATATAGAAACAAAAGCCATATAATGAATGATTGTTGTCCTTAATGTATTATGTTATCTCTCATCTCTTTTGCTGTCCCTTGGTTATCTCATATTGTTACAGCATTTCACTTTGTTATCTGATATATTGGATATATGCATATTTGAAATTGGATAGGAAAGGGGGGTCGTGGGGCGGGAAATGGGGACCAAGACATGAGAAAAGGTATCAATGTTTGTGAAGTAATGCACCTTCCTTCTGGTGAATGTAATGTAACCCTTCTATTAATTACAATAAAAATATATGGGAAAAATTTCTAAGAAAGAAAAACCCTCAAAACAGAAGAAACATGTTTGACAATATCAGTTGTTGGATAGTATCAGTAGATTAAACCAAAATGAAAAGCCCAGTTAGATTTTAGAAATTTATTTCAGGAAGATGGCTTAGTGCAAAATAGTACAAAGAGAACTAATTTTAAGCAATAAAATCAAGTTATCTGCTATTTAGTGTAATCACAACAGTAAACAATCACTAACTGAGAAGAGCTGGAAAACTAAAAGGGAAAAAATAAGTTGAGAAGACAAAGGAAAGGAGAAGAGAGGACGAGGAATCAATGTCTGGAAAAAGGATGAAGAAAATGGAGAAGTATAGTTCACAGCCTTGTTGATGGCTGATGTTCCTTTGCAATGAAAACAGGACTATTCAGGGCAATCAAGGATTATCTTTGTGTTGTGCCAATTGCCTGTACTTATATATGAGTTGCCTGTGCTTATATATGAGTTACTTCATACATAAACATATCAGTATGACATAGTAAAAGTTTAACAAAGCACATATTCCTAGTACAAAAACATTCTTTCTCTTTGCTTGCCCTCTCTCTTACTCTCCTACATTCTCTATTTTCTCCTTCCTTGATCTCTTTGTCTTTCCATCCTATCCCTAGACTCTACAACCTTAGAAAACAAAACAAAAACAAAAAACAAAGACAGATCTCAATATTTTAAATTCCTGCTTTCCTCTAACATTATTTATAAGGTTTGATTGCTTCTTTGATGGCTGTGCCAATCATTGTCATTCATCCAAGAAATCTTTTTAGCTAGTGTTCTACCAACATTTTGAGTGTGTTTCTGTGTTCTCAGTTCAAATCCTCAAGGAGCAAATGTGAAAGGCTCAGCTTGGATTAAATGCTTATCCCTAGACTGATCACCTGCTTTGACATGAGAAGTACTTTCTACAGGTAGTCAGCTGAGCCAGCTTCTTCCACAGAACCAAGGGTATCATTTCCAGAGAAAAGGCATAAAATTTGAAATAAGTGCTTCAGACTTCTCTCTATATGGCATATGTCTTATTGTCATATTCCTAGAAGCACATAAATGTTTTTACTATTATCAGGGCTGCCTTTAAAGCTCATGAGCTGTGCACTTACAAAGATCCTGAACAGAGAAGATTTCTACACAAGGTTCACTATGCTGCAGTTAAGTTGTTGAAATTCCTAATAATGTTTGAGCAGTGTTTCTTGAATTTTCTTCTCATAATAAAACTTAGGTATTCTATACTTGGTTTGGAATACAGAACTTGCTTTGGACATGCACTAATTTTTGTTCTGATTAAAGAGTCTGATGATAGAAAGCCCTTTTGGCTCCTTCACATTAGTGCACTAAAGCACAGAGAAAAGAAGTTATAGTAACATTGAGGAATACATCATAGAGATAATATGCTTAATAAAATGCAATATCACCATTTATGTTATATTGCCTTAAAGTCAAATCATCTCTGATAAAGACAATTTAGATAGGATATTAATTAAAAGTAAATGATGGCGGAAGTAATAAAACTTTCATAGTTTGGGTAAATGTAATTTAACATTAAGATTCTTGATAGTGTTTCTGAAACTCTAGTGTCTAACTAGTAATAGAAAAATACTTCTAAAATATTTTTATTGCTGTTTCTGAACCTACTCTGAACCCTCTCTCACCTTTTTCTCTGACCTGTGAAGCTTGAGATTACAGTGGGGTGAATTACATATAGCAATGAGGCCTTGGGCACATTATTTAACAATTCTGAGCCTTCCATTTTATTTATGCATAAAATAAAAGATAATAGTATCTAGCCAGAAAGTAATGACAGTAGGGATTACAGAAGATAGTGTACAGAAGTACTAAAAAATGTACTTAGCTGAACCATTGACTAACATGTTTACTTCATAACAGATTTCACATTTTTTTTATTTTTACAACTGTTACAGTTTTTTTGCCAGTCATGGGCTTGAGGACTGTCCTTGGGCTTTCTCAAGGCCAGCAATCTACCACTTGACCCTCAGCACCACTTTTGGCATTTTTCTATGTATGTGGTACCAAGGAATCAAACCCAGGTCTTTGTTCATGCTAGGCAAGCGCTCTACCACTAGGTCAAACTCCCAGCCCTACACTTTTTCTACCATACTGTATGCTAGGAACTTGTAAAGGGCAACTGATTTCATTTTACAACATTAAAAATATAAAATAATAAAAACCTTAAATGCTCCTCGAGGAATGTGTTATTTTGTATTTAATCCCATGAGATCTGAATACAAATAAACCTACCTTAAAAATGGCAAAGTCAAACAAGCTATATTATTCAATTGTGTGATTTCACCTGCTCCTCTAAAATTCATTCATGCATATTTTCTCATGCATTCATCTAAGTATGAATTAGTCACTAAGCCAGTCATAAACAAATGTGGCTATTTAGATACAAATTGTATTAAACTACAATTAAGAATTCAGTTCCTCTGTGTCAATAATTCTGTTCCAATATGTTCAGTGGCCACATAGCTATTTAAGCTTAAACTGAATTTGAATTAATAATTAATCAGTTTATAGAATCTAGACATATTCCAAGGGTTACCTAGTTATGAGATCTATTGGACAGTCCAAATTTCTAGATATATAAGTACCCAAATTACAAGGCACACTGAGGCCAGGAAAAAGAGTTGTGAACACAGTATGCAAATGGGTATATTTAAGGATAAATCCTTTTCGGATAAAGTGTAACCAGGTACCCTAGTAAGCTTCATTATTTTCTTTTGAAATTCTCTCAATTTTTGGCTCCATGGATGTGTAAACTATCTTTCAATATGAAAAATGATTATCACCAGCCCATAATATTTTGAATTTACACAGACTCACGATTGAAATCTATTTTTGTAGTATTGTAATAAGGGTTCCTGGGAGGCTCTTTGACTTTTTAATCTGTGAATAAGACAGTAGTAATTACCCAACAATACTGTTCATGCATTAGACATAAAAAGCCAATTACTTATTTAATAAATGTAAAGGGTGACCTGAAGAAGTGATGCAATTTAAATTTTCTGTACCAGAACTTGTATAATTTCTCCACTGTACCTTATTTATTTTGAGCAAATTATATGCATTTATCATCTTTACATCCCTATATCCTAAAATCCTGCCTAGCACTAAAACAGTCATTCAATGAATATTTATTGAATAAATGTTAAAATGTATAGATTGGTAAAAGCACATATTGAATAATGCAAAATCTAGGTGTATAAGACCATATAAAATTTATCAAAATGAAATCTAAGAAATGGAAACAAGATGTACTATTTGCAATAATTTCTTTTTTCTTCTTTTTTCCCCATTTATGCATATCTTATTTTATTGTTTTAGATTTCTGTACCCTTTGTCTTTTATATAAGTTTATCTGATTTGCAGAAGGGAAGGTGAATCACAGAAACAGTGGAAAGAAGAGAGAGCCAACACACCAGTGATGCTCACTGAACTGTATGTTGGATATGAACTCTACAACCTGTGGGGAAGAGAGAGGAAGAAGGAGAAAATGAGGGAGGAATAATACTGTTGAAAACCAAAGTGTTCATTTCTTATGTAACTGTAACTCCTCTACATATAATCTTTATAATTTTTTAAAAAAACATAATTTAGGAACTTTGAATTTGTGTGGTGCTTCAGGAAAAATCATAAGGAACACAGAGAAAGGAAAATAAAATACACCTTCAAACTATGATTTTGAAACTTGAGCAAGCTTCTAACATTTATACCTTCAGTCTTATCCTACATAAAATAATGTCCTCAGTACTTCAGTTCTCCTTTCATAATAATTTATGGAAATACCATGAAATCAGAAAAAGAACCAAAAAAAGCCTAACTTAAAAAAAATCCAACTTGTGGTTCAGTGGTCAAATAACACTGTTGAAGGGCTCATCTTTAGTAGTGTTCTTATTTAATTGTTTGCTTGCTTATTTAGCAGGTCCTGGGGTTTTAACTTCAGGCCTGGACATTGTTGCTGGGCTTTTTTTTATTTTGCTTAAGGGAAATAATGCTCTGCCACCTTGAGCCACAACACTTCTATTTTTCTGGTGGTTAATTGGAGATAAGTGACTCATGGACTTTTTTGTCCCAACTGGTCTCCAACTGCAGGCCTCCAATCTGAACCTCCTGAGTAGCTAGGATTACAGGTGTTTGCCAGAGCACCCAGATGATTTACAGGCTCTTGCCTGTAATCCTAGCTACTCAGAAGTCTGAGATCTAAGAATCAAGGTTCAAAGCCAGCCCAGGCATAAAAGAACCTGAGACTCTTATCTCCAGTTAGCCTCTAGAAAACTGGAAATGGGGCCTCGCTCAAGGGCAGGGTGTGAGCTTTGAGCTGAAGAGATCAGGGACAATGCCCAGGCCAAGGGGTAGGGCGGTAGCCTTGAGCTGAGTAGCTCAGGGACTGTGCCCAGGTCGAGTTCAGGTTCTATGACCCACACAAAAAAGAAATTAGTGTTTATATATATATATATATATATATATATATATATATGGGAAGAATACTACTTATTCTTCTATTTGTAGTGATAACATTAATTAGAAATTGTAACCAATTCTAATATTCTCTTCCTTAATATTTTGTTTCATTATAAATCCTTTCACCCTTGTTATGAGCCATTTATATTGTGAAATCTAAAGAGAATGGACTGTTTTGAGAAATAATTCTTTCAAGTGCACTTACTGCCTGTGGACTGACACTACATTGGAGGACTCAAATGGAAACATCTTCCAGTAAGTGCTGTGTCTTTCTTAACAATAATTTAAGGCCACTTGTCAAGTAACTATAGTATGATAGTGTTTGTAACCTCAAAAAGTACAAGTAGATTGGTGAGGAAGAACATCATATATACACAGTGAAATTTAATTCAGAAGAAATGTTTACCATTACTCAATTTCCTTGCTTTCTTTTCTCAATTACTGACAGTCAGGATCCCTAGTTAGAAACAATAAAATCTATCTACAAAAAGTTATGTTTTGTTAAGTGAAGGGCAAAGACATAAAATAAACTTCAAAAGCCAATAAAATATTTCAATTCATGCCTATGCTTGAAATACAAAAGAATGAAGCTTTAATAATTGAATAGAAACACTTTGGAATCCAAAATAAGTCTTTCAGTATATGTATATTACATAAATATGAACATATAAATAATACACTCAGACAGTTCATGTAGTCACATTAAAATGCTTTCATAGATTTGTAAACATTCTTAATTTTTGTTGTAATGTGCCTCTCAAGGAACTACTAACTTAGTGATTAAAATCGTCAACATGTATACAGCAGAACAAATATCATGGCCTAATATGTCAAAGAATCTGCATGTTAGCTTCAGTTTAAGGTGCATAAAAGGTTTAAGAGCTTAAACACACCAATAGGCACTATCTTTAAATTCTTGCACAGATGTATTATTGCTATTTGTCACTTTTCATAAATTTACAAATACCCTGGAGAAATAATTTCAGAATTCTTAGTCAGTTCCATTGCTCATTTCATTGGTGAGGGTTTGAGGAAAGGAAGAATATCTGATAGTTGGGAGCATATTGAAGCAAACATGCTCACCCTACAGAGGCCAAGGAGCATAGAAAGCTAGACAAGGACCATGTGTGTCTTTATAGGTGAAATCCCAGTGACTTAACACTTCCATGTGGCCCGAAATCCTAGTTTCCTCACACCTTTCAACAATTACCTCATATTATGAAGAAACCTAGCATAATTTGATGAAGTAAAAACCCCATGACCAATCATCTTTCAGTTATTGGATCTTCTAATTTGGGATTTTTTTGACCAGTCCTGGGGCTTGAACTCAGAGTCTGAGCACTGTCCCTGAGCATATTTTGCTCTGGGCCAACATTCTACCACATGATCTACAGCTCCACTTCTGGCTTTTGCTGTGTGTGAGAGCATGAGGAATCAAACCCAGGGATTCATGCATGCAAGGCAAGCACCCTACCACTAAGCCACATCCCCAGTTCAAGTTTAAGGTTTGAGCTTTTGCAAAGACAGAAACTTCATAACAAAAATATGAATGATTTTGTATCCCAGTTTAGAAAATCATGTTTCAATGATAAAGAAATGCATACATGTCTATATGCTTAATTACTAGCTATGTGAATTATGTAGTTAGGATAAGACTTAAGTTTTTAGAAAAATAATTAGATTTTTGTCCTTAATGTACTATGTTATTTCTCATCTCTTTTGCTGTCCCTTGGTTATCTCATATTGTTATAGTATCTTACCTTGTTACCTTATATATTGTATATATGTTTATTTGTTTATTTGAAATAGGATAGGAAAGGGGGAAAACAAGATGATGGGAAATGAGGACAAAAACATGAGAAGGGGTATCAATGTATGTGAAGTAATGCACCTTCTATCTGGCGAATATAATGTAACACTTCTATTAATTACAATAAAATATATTTAGAAAAGAAAAAAAATAAATAGCTATACAATGGAGTTTTAATTCTACATGTCAACTATGTAAAATAAATGCAGACCAGTGTACTCCAAAAAATAAAAAGAATAGAGAGAACACTTTCACAAGAAGGCCAAGAAGAACATAGGCTATTAAAGAGATTAAATAACTTCCCCTACTGTCTCACCATTGGGTCCAAGTTTGTGTAATTTCACAATTATTATACAATTTTGCCCTGTCATCTAAAAAGTAAGGCATGGATAATTGAACCAGAAAAGGACAAGGGTAATAATCTGCTCAAACATGTTTTCTCTCATTCTTGGTTTAATTAAATGAATCAAATTGAACCAACTGAAATTGTTCTTGAAGATTTATTAAACTGGAACTGAAGGAAATAAAACTTTGCTTCTCTTTTTGATAGGGGCTTGCATCAAACTAAGAAGTTTCTACAAGGAAAAGGCCATAGTTAACAAGCCAAAGAATGGGAGAACATGTTTGCCAGCTGCATATAAGATGTAACTGCCTAATATCAAGAATATACAGAAAACTTTAAAAATTACAGCCTCAAAAATTCAACAACCTGATTAACAAATGATATAATCTAAAGAGAATGCTCTCAGAAGTAAAAATGGCCGATTGACACATAAAGAAATGCTCAACATCTCTGGCCATAATGGAAAGAACCATGTGTATATGATAATGTAAAATTATGCTTATCAAAATGAACTCCAAGAAATGAAAACAAGAGGTTGGTTTTTTTTTCTTAAGTTTACTTTTTGGCTCATTTCCTTTTCTGTTTTTTTTTCCATTCTGTCACCATTTTTTGATTTCTGTACATTTTGTGCTGTATGTAAATTTATCTGATTTGGGGAGGGGAAGAGGGTACACAGAAATAGTGGGACAAAGTGTTATATCAGCAGTGATATTCATTGGACTCCATATTGGAAATGAACTATACAAATTGAGGGGCAGATGATGTTAGGGACCCCCCAAAAAATGGGAAACAATGAGGGAAGAGGAGATGCTGTTCAAAATGAAATGTACTCAATACCTGACTTATGTACCTGCAACCCCTCTATACATCATCTTCACAATGTTTTTGTGTGTTGTGGTGGGGGTCACTGGGCTTGAACTCTGCCTGAGCGCTACTCCTCAGCTCTGCAGCTCAAGACTAAAGCCCTACCTTTGAGCCAAGCCTCACTTCCTCTTTTCAGGGGTTAATTGGAGATAAGAGTCTCAGGTGGTTTTGTGCCCCGGCTGGCTTTGAACCTTGATCCTCAGAGCTCAGCCTCCAGAGTAGCTAGGATTACAGGCATGAGCCACTGTGCCATTGCCTGGCAACATTTTTTTTTAAGCATGGCATTGAAATTCAATCTCAACCTAGTTAGGATGTCAGTAATCAAGTAAAGAAACAATAAAGGATGACTGTAAGAATGTGGCAAAATGAACCTAATACACTGTTGGTAGGACTATAAACTTGTTTAACCATTTAGTAGTATGGAGGCTCCTAAGATGTAAACATAGATCTATCTTATGACCCAAAAATTTCATGTTTGGGCCTTTATCCAATAAAGCACAAACAAGGCTACAGTAATGCTATCAATACAGCCGTGTTCATTGTGGTATTACTCACCACAGCCAATGTATGGAACAAGCCCTGATGTCCCTCAGTGGATGAATGGATCAAGAAGATGTGGTATATTTCATTGTGTGTGTATGTATATATATATATATATATATATATATCACATTCATTAAAATACTGCACTATTCCTAAAAATGGAAAGGCCTGCAAAATATATTAAGTAAATTAAAGATGTCCCTTTGAGACAAAGGATGCATGTTTGCCCTTATATGTGGAAGCTAGATTTAGCTTATAAATGTATAAGTAAATATATTGGATGCTATACAATTGAATACAAATGGATTAACTGAAATAAGTAGATTCAAAGGAGAACTCAAATAGTGTAATTTAAGAAGCAGGCAATTCAAAGGAGGTGAACTGGGGCCAAGAAAAAGCCACAAGTGTTGCTATAGCTCAAGTTGTAGAGCTCTAGCCCAAGCCCAAGAATAAGATAGAGAAAAATACTACTTTCCAACTCAGAAAAACACGATACACATGAATGTGAACTGCATCAACCTTACATGTTGTTTGTGAGAACTTCTATCCATAATGTCTGAGATAAAGGAATTATAATATTTTAAAGTATTCTTTATCTTAAAATAGAAATTAACTTTGAAAAATTTCCAGTTACCTTTTCTGCCATTGAAAAGCTATTGCTATAGCTTTTCTTTTTCATTCCTTTCTCTGTGAAATAGACATCAGGGTTTACATACTTCTGCTTTATATTTCTAAAAGACAATACAAATGTTTTGGTGTACAAATCCTATCATTTCTAAAGTAGAATAATTGACTTTATTATAAGATAATGTTGGTGGTGTGACATTTTAAAGATGTATGTCTTTTCTAAGGACTATAAAGGTTTATCAAGCCAGAGAGATATATTTCATATTGTATTGAATTGAAAATATCATATAGCAGTTATTTTCCATATACTCCCAGTCTTTTTAAAAATAATTTTATTGTAATTAATAGAATGTTCACCAGATAGAAGGTGAATTACTTTACAGACATTGCTACCCTTTCTCATGTTTTCCCTCCCCCCACCCACTCGCCTCATCTTGTTTTCCCCCTTCCCCACCTTATTTCAAATAAACAAATAAACATGTATACAATATATCAGATAACAAGGTAAGATACTGTAACAATAATAACTGATTTCTGTTTTGTTTTGTTTGCCAGTCCTGGGGTTGAACTCAGAGCCTGGACCCTGCCTCTGGGCTTCTTTTACTCAAGGCTAACACTCTAACACTTGAGCCACAATGATGCTTCTGGCTTTATTTTTCTGTATATGTAGTAGTGAGGACTCAAACCCAGGGCTTCATCCACGCTAAGCAAGTAGTCTACTATTAGGCCACATTCCCAGTCCATGAACTGGTTTTCTAATGAACTACATTATCTAGGTTCATAAATAGCTAGCTTCCTTTAAATGTTGTCAATTTAAAGCACTAAAAACTGAAAATGAAGTGGAGAGAAAGAGAGGGGAAGGAGAAAAGTGGAAAGTAAAATGCATTATTTCTGCTTAGGTTCCAGAAGTATGGGCAATTTCATCATTTCTAGCAATAAACCCTAATATTCTCAAGACTGAGATGATTTTTCTCGAACTGCAATTATATCTGGAAATAGCTATTACAAAAGTTCTAGAAACACCTCCATAAACTACATAGTTGACCATCAAGGTTCTATAAGGCATCGAAGTATGTGAAGATTTACAAACTACTTTTTGATCCCTAGCTCAAAATTCCTATTTCTATCTTGTTCTTCTACAGTGTTATGACACATTGTTATGACACATTCTTTCAATTAACCAACATCTGCCTTCACATTTGAACAACATAATGATTAGATCCTAATACACAGGTCCAGCTTTTTCCCACTCATCTTTTATTACAGCTATGAGATATATTACCATGTTAGTCAACAAAAAATAATCCATCTCCTTTACCTTCTGTTCTACAGAAGCAGCCAGCAAAGTAGACAAAAGTGTAAACTTCAATAGAAAATAGTTGGCATTTTTTCTAGGTCTCAATATTAACATCTGCTCGATGGAAAACTGCCTATAAAGGATGTGGCATTTCCCATGAGTCATCTATTTGTTACCATGTTCCAATGTATAGTATGATTATGTATAATAAAGCTTGAATGTACAGCAATTTATACAAAAATATTTGTACAAATTTGATCTAAACATTTATTCTAACAATGAGCAAATTATCTACCTAATCATCCAAATCAGAAACATGAAATGTGTAAAGTGGGACACTGAAATGGAATTTTTAATTCTCCTGCTCATCAGCATCATTCTTCTAGTGAATTTTTCAAATTGTCTTACAATGTTTCAATGGTTCACCACTGTGGTAGGGTTTACTTCTGTCACTAAAGATTATATGCTGAACATTATATATTACACAGGTGAATCACACACAACTCTACCCTCTAAAAAGCTTACATTCTGATGCTGAATACAGACTTTCAACCAACAGTCTAATCAATTTATTAGGCTGTATATATTAAAATACCATAATTGTTTATAAAATGCTAATAATATTATTTTAAAACAAAATATACACATACAATCTGTCTTTGTATTACTTAATGTATGTTGTCTTTATTGTTCATTAATCATTAGTATGTATATATATACATACACACTATACATGCACACACATGTATGTGTGTATATATATCATATACAATCCTGCTGTAGTATATCCCTATCATTTTTTCACAATTCTTAGAATCCTATACCCTTCTCATCCTTTGAAGATTTCTTTTCTCTAGCAAATAAATATGTATTAGTTTTTATATGCACAGATATATGAAACTGCTCTCTACATATTATGACACATGGAACAATTTTATATGTTACCACATAATAATTTTAGAGAAATTCCTTGTTAAACTATATTTCAGGGAATGATTTCCATATTGTCTGTATCTTCTGGGTTCAAACTCTTTCTCACTATTACTTCTATGGGAATAATTTTCCAATAAATTTTTTGTTGAAATGCTTTACTTCCAATTTATTATATGGTTACATCTCACTGAGTGAGACTTGGTGAAGTTAGTTACCCCTTGTGTCATCTGTCCTGCCCACTTACCTCTTACCATAACAGTCTACTTTCTTCTTTTCTTGGTAGGTATCAATCAAGCCTGCAAGAGATGGCACACTGTCTCCAGTAAACTACAAGCGCCATGAAAAAACAGCAGGACATTAAGTTTTCTTCATATATGGCCAGAATCATTTCAAGGATGAACAGTATTTCAACTCAGGCTTTTTCAAACTTTAACTTGTTGGCCGAAAAAATTGAAACAATGAAATAACACTTGTACTTTTTGGTACTATGAAGATAAATAGTATATTTCTTCTTTATAAAATAATCAGAATGTCAAACATAAATTTAAAATTATAAAGGTGATGTGCAGAATAAAGTTTGCATAATTAAGGTAATGAGTATGTTTTTAAAACAATGTTACTTTCTCCCTCATTTTATCTCACTTTTCCCCCCTCCAGGGCCTTTCTCCCAAGCTGTAAAGTTTACTTTCAATACAGTATAAAGTTGAGTATTGCTGTTGCATTGGTTCAACTTTTGTGCCAGCATTTCTGGGATTCCCCTCCCCTTCCTTTTCCAAAATCAGATAAACTTATATTTAAGATAAAGGTTACAGAAATCAATAAAAGTGACAAGAGGGGATAAACAGAAGGGGGAATAAAGGAAGAAAAAAAGAAAAAATATTGCATATATATAAACATATAATGCATAATTATATATAAATATAATGTGTAATTATATGTAATTGATAATGGCCATTCTGGGGTGAGGGAGAATCACATTCAATGTTGCTTTGACTTGCATTTTATGGCCAAAGATGTTGAACATTTCTTCATGCATCTATTGGCCATGCCTATTTCTTTTTCTGAGAAAGCTCTCTTTAAGTCATTATCCTGTTTATTATTGTTGTTTCTTTGAGGATTTGCTTGTACCTCTTTATGAGCTCTATAGAAGTATATTTTAGATTTGAGGCCCTTGTCTGATGAATAGCTAGAAAAGATCTGTAAATCTTTGAGCTTTCTATTTATCTTGTTATATCCTTTGACATGCAGAAACTGCAGTTTATGTACATATATCAAGCATGTGTTTTATTTGTTGTGTTTCTGAATCTTTACTTATGAAGTACTGACTGTGCCAAAAAGCCCTCGTGTTTTTCCTATCCTTTACTGTATTTACTGTATTTACATTGAGGTCTTTGACTATTTTGGAGTTAATGAAACCTCAATTTTCTTAAGTGATAAGGTCAGAAAACATATTTCTACAGTACATTCTCTTTCAGAACTTTTCAAGGAACCATTACAATGTGACATTTTTAAAGACAATCTCAATCAGGCCATTTTATATTGGATCAGGTGCCTGCCTGCCATTCTCTCTCCCTCTCTCTCTCTCTTTCTTTATCTCTGTCTCTCTCTCTGCCTCTCTCTGCTTCTGTCTCTGTCTCTCTCTCTGCCTTGCCTCTGTCTCTGTCTCTGTCTCTGTCTCTCTGTCTCTGTCTCTTCTCTGTCTCTGTCTCTCTTTGTCTCTGTCTCTCTCTCTCCATCACAAGGTTTGAACTTAGGGCCTGGGCACTGTCCTTGAGCTTTGTCATGGCTACATCTCTACCACGTGAACCACAGCACCACTTCCAGTTTTTACAGTGTTTTTGGTAACCAAGAAATGAGCCCAGGGCCTCATGCATGCTAGGCAGTCACTTTTACTGCTAGGTCAAATTTCTGGCCCCTGCCATCCTGTCTGTTGTCTTTTCTTGGTACTGGGAGTCTGTAAAAGTAGTGACTCCCCTTGTTATCCAAGTGTTGATTACAATGCATGAAAGTCTTAGATCTACAGCATGGAATTTTAGCCCGTACATATATTATTTTCTAAAATGAGTCACTTCCTCTACTATTAGATCTCTCTATTTTGTTGCTTACAGATTTGTTGGCATTTCTAATTTAATATCTATACTGCACAGAATTTCAGTTGTCACATACTTGCATATGTGTTCTTTGGTCTAAGATACTACAGAAAACCATCCCATTATTGTATGTGTATATGTCTGTATGTCTATCTATCTATCTTTTTACTTCCACTGAGTAGAGGTAATGAAAAACAGCCAAAATTTATTTAGAGTCCAGGCTGACAAGTTGTGATTGTTTTCATAGCTATGGAATCCATTATAAAATTCTCAGTACAATCTAGATTTCCTTTATTTGCTTAATATTTATGGATCAATCATATGCATATTTATTTCCTCATAATGTGAACAGTATGGATTTGAGTTTTATTGAACATGTATTAAGTACAAAAGAGACAAATGAGATTTTAGAATATTTTGTTTTAAATGAATTAAAATAATACATACAGAAATAATCTTATCACATTTATTGAAGCAAAGAGAATTTCTTGTAATAAGTTGAGACTGCAGTGTCAGTGTTAGTTATTTGATATCCTTAATGCCTGGATTTTTTTTTGGTGGTACTGGGGTTTAAACTGAGGGTCTCGTGCTTGCTACGAAGGCTGGCTAACTTGAACCATACTTTCAGCCAAATTTTCTTCTTCTCTTTTTTTTTTCCTTTTTTAGAATCTCTTTCCTTTGGGCTGGTTGAGACCATAATCCCCCTACCTCTGCACCCTGCATAGCTGGGAATGTCACAATGCCAGATACGTTTGTCCAACTTCCAACATTATCATTACCCCAGTTTTATCTTCACTATGACATTTTTCAAGGTAGAAATCATATTCTGTCCTTCATTGAATCTATGCTATCACATATATAAGAGCTATTCCAAAAGTATTGATGAATAAATAAATAAAAATAAAATCTAGCTTGCTTGAATAATTTTCTCTGTCCTTTAGAGCTCCTTGTGGTATTTATGAAATTTCATCTTGCCCTGTGCATATTTTGATATGGCATATTTTGATGTGTGGCATATATTTCTTTTTGATGTGAATTCTACATCTTCACATGACCCTTGACAATGTGCTTAGAACAATATCAATATCTTAATAATTGTATTTTAAATAAAGAATAAATTTTTTACGTGTCTGAGGGCATGTATCATCCCTAGGCTACTCAATGGAGCATGTGGGTTTCTAAGCATTAAATGAAATAGCTAATATATAGTATATACTCAATCACTCAACTCACTTATTTATTAAACAGCTCCTGAGAACCCAGTACATCTGCCAGAATGGCCTGCTCATGGGAAAACAACAAAAGACAAGTCTCTTATTTAAGAAGGCCATTGCCAAGATGAGAAAATCATTTAGTTGCATTAATAATAAGCTAAGCATGGCAAAGAAAAGTTATTGGAACTGTGCAAGAGGGAGGGGGATGATTGTGTCAATCATGGTATCTCTAGCTGTTTCTAATTGAATGTACAGAAGCCTCAAAAGAAAAAAAAACAGATAAATTCACCTTAAATGCATGCATATGCTAAGAATAATACTACAGAAAAAATATATTGAAATACATGGATTGAAAGATAAAATCTATAAAACTTGTGAAATGAAATACAAAGATTTTAGGTGACATGCCAGTCAGTACCATAGGCAAGTAAGGCAAAATTAAACAAGTAGGAATATGTCCATGTTAGAAGTATCTGGATATCTAAAGGAAAATTTAAATAAAATTTTAAAAATCAAAATTGGAGAAATAATTACAAAGCATACATCTGATAGGTGGTTAATATCCAAAAAATTCACATAAATCAATAGTAAAATAGCAATAACCACAATGACAAGATTAATAGTTTTATGTGGGCAAAAATATGAGAATACATTTTTGAAAAATGAAAAAAAAGTTTTTAATAAGGCCATGAAAAGGAATACACCCTTCACCCTCACAGGTTATCAGTAAAATAACAATGAAATATTACTTTTATCTGTTAGGAATATTCCTTTATATGTTCTAGATTTCTCTAGAAAGTTTTAACCAAAATTAGTTACCAATTTAACTCTCTTCCTAATAATAAATTTACTCCTTAATAGAGCCTGTAAGTTAAGTTCAGAGTTTAGGATTCATATGCACTGTTTATTGTGTATGAAGTCATGATGACTATTATTTATCTTTTGTACAAATCCCTTAATCCAGAACACTATGTAATAGAAATATAATTTTAGATTCCAGGATTGTCTTTCATCTTGCTTGCCATTATTATAATTTTTATTATAGTGCATCTTTTCATGTTCATGTCATCACAGACAATGTTCAACACATTTTGTTATTTCTAAGAACATTCGGTTGTTAAAATGCGTGCTTTTTTCAAATGTCATTTTCAATCTAAGATTTTTCATGTAAACCACAAAAATGACACATTTTGTCAAAAATTATTTAAGAAAATTCCTACATTGCAGAGTCTCTCTGATACTTTATTGAAACAGATGCCAAAGTCCCCAGTATCTTCCAGACATATCTAAATATTTAAGCACTTCAACTTATATGTCATCATCATATATCATAACTGATGTTTAAATTCCCAGTAGCTCTCATGATATAAGTGTGACTCCTGTTTTGGAATTAGGTCTGAATTTGAATCCTGGTCACTTATTGAAGAATGATCTTAGAATTTTCTTGTATATTGGTGAATGTCGCTTCATTCATCTGTAAAGTGATGATAACAATTGCTCATAGATAAACTATATATCAATGCTTTCCATCACTAAAAAGTGTACTTAGGACCCTATATGAAAATATGGCAAGGAAAAAGTATGTTGTATCTTTAAGGCTATTTAAGGAAAAGAAAACAAACCATAAATAAGAAAGTAAGAAAATTACAGGAAATTAGAGGAAATGGGGTAGATATAAAAGAAGGAAAAATGTTTTTAGTGAAGCTAAAGCAAAGGTGAGAAAAGTAAATGAGAAAACAAGAAAAATGGACACTCAGAAGTGTTTAGCTGCATGAAGATGGAAAGAATATATCACATGCTGTGTTTGCCAAGGAAGAATCTAGTATGTCAGAATTAGTAACTTAAGCTATACAATCACAATGAATAACATGGGAAAGAATAATAATGCTCAAGAACAATGAACTCACTATACCAAAAATGTAACTGTAACACCTCTGTACAACATCCCGACAATTAAATACAATAAAAGTATATATTAACCTAAAAAATCACAATAGTGACAGCTATAAAGATATTGAGATGGGCCAGGAATTTGGCCTAGTGGTAGAATATTTTCCTAGCATGCACTGAGACCTGGGTTCAATCCCTCAGTACCACATATATAGAAAAAAGCCAGAAGTGGTGCTTTGCCTCAAGAGGTAGAGTTTTAACCTTGAGAAAGCCAAGGACAGTGCTCAGGCCCCAAGTTCAAAACTTAGGATTGGCAAAAAAGATATTGAGATAAAAATAGGTGCACAGATACTTCTGTATAAAAGTAATTAAATCATATTGTTACAATATCTCACTTTGTTATCTGATATATTGGATATATTTGTATTTGGTTATTTGAAATTGGATAGGGAAGGGGGGGGAAACCAAGATGGGAGGGGTTGAGGGGGAAGGTAATGGGGACCAAGACATGTGAAAGGGTATCAATGTATGTGAATTAATGCACCTTCTATCTGGCAAATATCATGTAACCCTTTTATTAATTACAATAAAAGTATTTTTAAAAGTAATAAAAATAAATAGACTGATCCTGAAGATATTTCATCAATGTTAGTAAAAAAGGTAGAGCCTCAAAAATATTAATAAGATGGTAGAGAGGTAGGGAGGTAAGTAGCAGAGAGATAAGAATGGTAGATGATGATGATAATGATGATGATACTGTTGATTTTGATATTGATGATGATGCTATGATGAAGCATAGATAGGCAAATAGAGATTTTTACTTTAAGTATTCTGGTTTATCTATCTGATTGTGAAATTTAGGACTTATCCTCTTCATATCTCTAATGCAGATTTTTTTCTAGCAGTTTTGACTTTGTTGTTGCAGAGATTGTAACCACATTTTCAAAAGAATTTGATCCTTAGTTTCCCTATGCTGATTTTCAGCCACTAAAGCAATAACATATATAGAAAATATTGTTTAACCTCAAATTCCAAGTCTGTTAATGTATGATCTAGAATTTCTGCCTTCATCTGCTTATTAATACAAGAAGGATGAAAGTATGGAAAAAAGAATGAATTCCATTATATTAAATACTTGGCTAAGGTTGTGAATTTATGCTTCTCATAAATTTCTGAGTTATTGTGTATTAAATACCTTGATATTTTCACAACCTAACATGGGATCTTTTTTAGGAAAAAATGTGGAAATGATCCCATTTTTGCCCTGATGCATGCTTTCTCCTTTTGTATTGTGACAATGAGAACCATTCACAACAAACTATTGACATTCTAGAAAATATCGATGTTTCTCTGAAGAGATGCAGTCATTGTTAAGGTCCCCAGAGGAATCCCAGGAAACAAGTTCAATAACATCACTATAGAACTCAATCTCCTTTAGAGGGAAAAAAATAAAAAAGAAGTAGAATGGCAAATGGTGCAGAAAGAGAAAGGAGCTGGCTACAATTATCTGCCATCATATATAGATGATGACTATAGGTGCTGAAGTGGCCTCCATTATCACACAAGTTCTGGTTGCATTCAAGTCATAATTAACATCATGATTCTGGGAAATGAATCTCTTGAAATGTGAAAGTTCTTGAGTGAACTGTACAAACAGAGTTCAGATGAGGACAGGTGTGGCTCAATCCGTTCAAGTCCAGGCGATGAGCTATTGCCTCAAATAAATGACATTTTATGTGTTTTGAATGTCTCTGCCTTAATTCAGCAAGCCATAACAATTAATAAATGGGCTATTGACTTAGAGATTTGTAAGCATAATGATGACTAACATAAACATAAAGAAATACTTGACACCTCTGTCCAGAAAAGGAAATGCAAATCAAAACATTTAACTCAGTTAACATGGTCATTATCAAGAAAGCTAATGCTGGTGAGGATGCAGCCAAAAGGGAATACCATTTGTTCATCAACTAACTTATGACCCAACAATTTCACTCCTAGGCATTTATACAATAGATTTTCAGTGAAGCCACTAGCACAGCAATATTCATTGCAAGAACATTCACCATAGCTAAACTATACAGTCATCCTAGATGTCCCTCAGTGGATGAAAGGATAAAGAAAATGTGCTATGTACACAGTGGAATTTTACTCATCCATCAAAAAGAATGTTATACTCTTTGTAAGGAACTGGAAAGACTTCACAAAAATATGAGTAAAATAACTCAGATCCAGGAAAAAAAAGGATGCATGGGCCAATTTGTATGTATGTAAGTGGTAACAAATGAATTGTTAGTAGATTCTAGGAAAAGCTCAAATACTGTAATTTTGTACGAAAACAAAGTCATAGTCCATCCAAATAAGCAACAGTAAGTGGGTAGCTGCACAGAAGGGGGTAGAAGGGCAAAAGGTATAAATGAGTGAAAAGGGAAGTGAGAGAGGATGTAGAGAATGTAGTGAAGAATGTATGGCACATAGATCAAAGGGTGAGAAGAGTGAAGTGTGACTGATCAGGATACATTACATTTATAAAATGTGTTTTTAAATGGTACCTTCAGTGTACAAGCACTTAAATTATTTAAGAAAAAGTAAAGACATGAGGAATGTTTTCAGTGGTATCTAATTCTCCGGGAAGAAAAAAATTATTCCTGCAAGCAAATGAATAATATCTGAGAGTTTTCTACCTACAGAAAGAAGTCTCCAGTGTGTAATGCCATTTTTAATGAGCAAAAAATGCACTAAAAATCATGTACTATAAAAAGACACATACCTTCTTTATTCATTTGTATGAAATTCTTAGTCCATAGGTAAACTATACATGACTCAGATGTATATACCACTCATTTTCTTCACTATACCATTTACAAAATGAGTCATTTCCTAAGTAAATTGCCTTTTTCTGCTTGACTGTTTACAAAATAGTTCAATATGAGTTTCTATAAGTTGTCAGTAAATCTCATACAACTATAGAAAATTATAATATTGATTAAATCATCAACAAAGCCAAAAATCATTAAGATAGATACAAAAATATTGGATAAAATTTTAGCATTATGATGTGAATTGGCAATATGAAGATATCTTTTAAGTTAATGTAATTATTACCTATTTCCTCTTAAAAACATAAAATATAGTCCCTATTAGTTGACACTGTAGACCACAGTAAAATGTCAAATCTTTTCTATTATTATTAATTATATTTAATAACTAGATGCTGAAGAGAATAAGCTACTATCTATCATTTTATAGCCCAGAAGCTCCTAAAGAAATATAAAAAAAAGTATTTGTTAGAGTAAAAAATAGATTATTTTTACCTAGCCATTGAATTTTATGAGATACACAATAGTATTTTGTACTCATGATCTAAAAGTAGAAAAGCAGCTGTAAAACCAGTGTTTTGCTTATGAACTAGAAATTAACTGTGCACATTCTCCGTGGTAATTAAGCAAGATTTTTATGAAAAAATACTTGCGTGTTCATCCCTATGGGCTGATTCTGCCTGCCAACTATCCAAAATGACCAATTACTATAATATCAAGCCACTGAATGCCACATCTTCACAAGAAACCCGTGGTGGGTTTCTTTTGTACCTCCAACAATTCTTTCCATCTCTTTACCACATTCTGTTTATTCTTTTCTTTCCTTTCATTAATTTGTATCTCAAGAACAAGAAATAGACAAATATAGCATTTCAATTTCTATTATTTTATACAATTTTATCAATGAAATGTAGCATAAGTAAAATCATGCTGTAATTAGTGTATTTCTGACAGTCCAATTATAAACACACACTAATCCTCACAATTATATTTTATATTTAAACAAGTACCTTCATTTTCTTTTTTTTTTCTCTTGAAAACTTACACCTCATTTTTTTAAGTTTTAAAATCAGTTTCCTCCAGTACTTTTTCCAAACTACATAGAACTAATCTCTGTGGTGGATCTTGTTTCACAGAATCAGTAAACCATTCCATAATTAATTATTCAAATTATTCCAATTTCAAGTCAATTTTTAAGTTCATAAAAGTAACACTTCAATATTACACATCTATCTGAATTTGTCTGCCCCTAATTTTTAAAATCTTTATTGAAAATGTGATGAACAGAGTGGTTTAAGTTATATAAGTAAGGTAATGAGTACATTTGTTTTCCAGAATTGTTAACCCATCCATCATTTTCTTCAGATCACCCCTTCCTACTCCCTTCTCCCCACAACTGACACAAAAATGAAAGAAAACACCCTATTTCTAGTCCTCTTCCTACATCCTTTCTCTCCCTAGGGCTCAGAAATGAACCCATTTTCTTTCTGTATGTTCTTCTTCTCAGGAAGATGGAGAATCTACTGGTTCATTTTGATTATGCAATTATTTTTAAGGTTAGAATAGACTTCTGGCTTTTCAAATGGTCAGGTTAGGGTGTTTGGGGGGTTTCCCACATTATTTAGTAATCAAGAACCAAATACATCAGAATAAAAAGTTTGTTTTATAAGCAGACATGTTGGCTTCTTTGAGAAATATTTTGTCTTGACAGCTAGCCCAGATTTCACTTCTTCCACTTCTTCCTTTGCCTATGAACCACATGCGAAAGTGAAAATGCATTATAACATTGCATTTTGCCTAAAGGCTATCAGTAAAATTTAATTTTCTTACTGCATTGATTTTTGCATTATAAGTTGTAACAGTCTAATGATATCTCATAAGAATTTTCAGAACTGAGGAAAAGGACGTGAATGACTTGCCAATGATAACTGCATGAGATGCACTATGATTTTGAAACAAGATTCCTATATAGATTTTTAGTGGGTAGTTGTTTAAAAGTATGGTACATTCCATATCCTGAATACTTGGATGATACTTTTAATTCATATATCATATAGTTTAGTATGTGATCTCCCATGAAAAAGAATCTCAATAAAAGCATTCAATTTTAGGAAGGAAATTTAGTACCTATTTGAGTCTGAGAGATATTGTTAAAAAAAATATGCCACTCTGAAATAAAGGGACTAAAATATATTGTATACAATGCTGTTATTTGTTTTTGTTTATTATATTTAATAGAGGTCAATAATTATTAATTTTTTCAAAAGCATTAGGTTAGGCATTATTTCAAGTTTGGACAAATCATATATCAAAGTGTCGATGGTCTTTTTTTCAAGAAATGAAAAACTGATTTCTTTTTCCTCTAAATCATTGTTTCAGCATTGAAGCTACAGCAAAACTTAAAATAACCATGTGGAGAAAACATAAAAAATAGAACCAATGTCACAGTAAAATCAGCAGAGGATTCAACATGCCATATGTTCAATAGCTCCAAGGGAATATTTTAATTATTATCTCACTTTTTCATAAACACTACAGGTGGTTATAAATATAAGATGTGAGGAAAAACAACTATGAAAGTGTAGCACATCCTTGTTAACAAGGGTAGCAGCCATCAAATAGGAAACAGCTCAATTGCAGACACCAACCTTGGTCCTTTGCTCATTCATTGTGGCCATATGCCTATAATATATTTTTATTCTCTTTATTTTCTGATTTTAAACATTTAAATGGCTTCAGTTATAGAGAACATCTATTTTAAAGAAATAATTGTTCTTTCTTTTGACAGTCCTGGGCTTGAGCTCAGGGCCTGAGCACTGTCCTTGGACTTCCTCGGGGGTAGAACTCTAGCACTTCAGCCTCAGCACCACTTCTAGCTTTTTTCTATGTATGTGGTGCTGAGGAATTGAACCCGGGTCTTCGTGCATGCTAGGCAAGCACTCTACCATTAGGCCAAACTCCTGGCCCCAATAATTGTCTTTTATGATGCTATAAAATAACCTATTTTAAAATGCTAAATTTTTATTTTAAACTGCTGTGCACACTTAGGTGATTTTTACAGAAAAAATAAAGCTGTAATCTTTCCATTATATAATAAGGATATCCATTTCTGAGTAAGGTAAATTGCCATATAAAAGGTGGATTCAAAACACTTCAGCTGTAGGATTGATATATGTGGTACTGAGTTCAAGTGATTACAAAATGTATCAACCAATCATGATCTATCATCAGTGTAAAGCTACTTATTATCTAAAGTAATTCTGAATATATGAATTTCTGAGCCAGTGAGGATTGCTTTTCTTTTCCCATTTCTCCAACTAGTCTTAACTGTTTCATAATTATCAGCTTGTTCTCCTCTAGAGCCTCAAGATGAAATAAAACCTCACCAGCAGTTTTATTATATAGCCATCAGTTTGATTTGGAATATCTAGAAAACAAAATAACAAAATTTCATTGTTTTATGTCCATTTATAATAATCTGTTAAAGAAACAACACAAAACTAGTACCTTGATCAATAATTTAACAGACTAGTTGGTAAAATATTAGTTAGAAATCCATACAAAATGTAAGATATTTTATTGATTGTAAATAAAAAACTTACATATGTAAGATACTTATATAATCATAAACTACTTTAAAGGTCCAATGGAATCTACCCTGTTTATCATCATAATCTACACTTACATGTAAGAGAAATGAGTTAAACACAATATCTGATTTCAGTTTGTTAATGAACATTTCTTTAACATCTCTTTAAAGTTTCAATGGTACAGGGAATTAAATGTTCAGATGGCAATGATTTGTTTGTGGAAAGATACCGTGATATACATGTGTATGTATGTGTACATATATTTGTGTATGTTTGTAATTGTAGACAGAGATGAAAAATGCATAAAGTTTTACATACACGATTTGAGTTATGCTTAATTTTAAATATCTATTTTATAATTTTTTATGAATTTGTGTTATAAGTATTTAAAAGACTGAAAGCCCAAAAGAAGTGTTGCTTTCTATGTCTCACTCTGCTAGTGTGTGAGTTGTCTGAATTTTTAAAAGAAAGAAAGGAGATCGATAACTAAGAACTCAGTGCTTCATTATTTCCTCTGTGGAAGCAAATAATTAATTAAAATTACTGCATGCTCCAATGACTTAAATCAGTAACAAACTACACCACTGTTATTTCCACTCGCATTTGTTTTCATTGAACCTCAAAAATAAATAAAATCCTGGAGCCAAATGTTTAAGTCTTTGCTGAACTTGCTTAAAAATCAAACTTTAAAAATGACATAATTTAGGACTGGGAGTTTGGCCTTAGTGGTAACGGTCTTTGCTTAACATGCATGAAGACCTGGATAAATTCCTTTGTACCACATACAGAGGAAAAGCTGCAAGTGGTGCTGTAACTCAAATGGCAGAGCTGTATGTGGAGGAAAGCCCAAGGATAATGCTCAGTCCCTGAGTTCAAGCCCCAGAACTGGCAAAAAAAAATTGAAAAGCCATTAACAATGACATACTTTCTTGGCATTTTCTTTGAAATTCAGGAAAATATAACCTAATTTTTCTACAACAGCACTAGTGACAAATTCTGGCAAAACTGAAGATTATACAATATTTACAAGGGATAGCATTCATACTATAATATTATGTGCTTATTGACACACTTAGCTAGAATTTGTTTATAATTCTGAAACGGTCATGTCATTTTGAACTGAACTATTCTATTCTGTGTTTGGGAAATATATATTATTTTAATCAAAGATCTGTGACAATGCAATTATCTCTTAAAGTACAAGCCTATTTGAGTATGAGCAATTAATTTTTTATATTACCTCAAATCTTTTTTTATTCACTTGAATTTTCTTTCTTGTCTTTTCTGGCACAAATTATCCAGGTTAAATTGCTTAAATTATTTTATGATTACATACAAAACTCAATGAAATTTTATCTAAAATTTGCAATCTTTGGTGAAATAATGGAATAAGTAATATTAATGATTGTGGTAATTGGTGACTATATGGAAGTTTATGAAATATAATGCTTATTTCACAAAAGAATGAAACTAGAATGGTGATTTGAAGTGCCTTGCACATGAGCCTTTACCTAGGAGTTACTGATTTTAAATGAACTTTCCTTCCCTCCAAATTATTTTCCCATTTTATTCAAAACATCATTACACGTATATAGCTATAAGATTGTATAGCATTCATGTAGTAAGAATCAATACCTCCCTGATATCTTCAAGAAGAGAAAGTAATGCTTATCAAAAAAATACTACCCTTACCCTCAGAGGACACAGGAGACACAAAAGTCATGGCTAAGCACACTGCTTCCCAGATGTACTAATCTTAGAGTAGTTACAGGTTCTCTCTCTTTTTCAAGTTCCTATTTTCTACAATGATGCTAGACGTCCTCATGACTCCATGGGGCTTATCCTGAAGATTCTTAGAACTAATTTTGTGGTTAGAATGTTACCAGCTAAAGATTAAGATTCATAAAAAGCATTTGCTTAACTTATATATGACAATATTATTAGAAAAAGTGAATCTTAAACTACACCAATGCATTTCCAGTTTGTTCCCAATTTTGAATGATACAGTACTGTACAAGTGTAGAATACAATAGTTGCTGCACTTGAAAGGAGACCGACAGTTTCTTAGATTTCTGATCTTGTTACTCATAACCTTATCAAAATTATTTAAACAGTTGTTTCTCATATTATGATGACTGTCACAGTCGGAGCAGTTAAGAAAGGAGATATTTGTCAAAGAATCTTGAAGTAATATCCATAGAATGACCAAACAGAAGTATTTACATTTTCAACTAATTTAGGATTATAATGCATTTCCTATGGTTAATAACCAGAAATCAAATTAATGTCAGTAGGCTTAGCAGGGTTCATGTGCAATTATACACCACATGCAGGACTGAGACAACTCACTTGCTGTGTTAATTAGGCAAATCACCAGTTTTATTTCACTACCCCTTAGTTTGTTCTCAGCAGTTTAGGACATTTCTGAGTGATATAAGAGTATTAAGTAGAAAGTAAATTATGTTTTATTTAACAAGTTATTTAAGTTCTATATAAAATACATGTTTTATAAAGTAATAATTCCAGTAAGTAATTTGCCACAAACTCTGGAAACCATAAGAAAACAGAATCCTAAATCATTGTCATAAATAATCAACTTAAACCAAGATTCTACAAATTAAAGTGACTAAAACTAGAAATTACTAGAGAATGAGGGTCTTTTGTGACAATGATGAAAAATTAATCATGTCCTATTAACTTGTTTTCTTTAGGCTTGCTCAAGTCATTTCTGATCCTTTACTCTTTACATAAAAGAAATTATAAGAGCCTGATACTGGTGGCTCACACCTGTAATCCTACTTCCTCAGAAGGCTGAGATGAAAGGAGCAAGAGTTAAAGCCAGTGTGGTTAGACATATCAGACTGGTTC
Organism: Megascapheus bottae; assembly: GCF_031878675.1. Classification (NCBI taxonomy): domain Eukaryota; kingdom Metazoa; phylum Chordata; class Mammalia; order Rodentia; family Geomyidae; genus Megascapheus; species Megascapheus bottae. The sequence continues at coordinate 41,602,885 of NC_143511.1, forward strand.
TTATTTGCAATCAACCAGCGAAATGGCAGAAGTATATTTGTGGTTCAAGTGGTAGATTTCCAACCTGAACAGCAAACTAAAAACAAGTGTTGTCATATGAGACTTAAACATTTATTAGATACATTCAAATCAGAATCAAACTACACTTTAGGATATTTCTGAATTAATAGTTTTATGAGCAAAACTGTCAGTCAATAAGAATCAACCCTGCATTATGAGAATGCAACCATAAAAAAAAAAATTCAGTGCAGGGCCGGAGCTTGGCCTGATGATAGAGTGCTTGCCTAACATCCATGAAGCCCTGGGTTTAATTCCTCAGTACTACATATACAGAAAAAGCCAGAAGTTTTGCTATGGCTCTGGTGATAGTGTGCTAATGCTGAGAAGAGCCCAAGGACAGTGTTCAGATCCTGAATTCAAGACCTAGGACTATCAAAAGAACAAAACTTTAAAATATATAAAAATAAGAAAAAAGAGGGAAAGAGTGAGTTGGGAGGGAAGAGGGAGAACGATGTAAGGGGTGACAATGACCAAGATGTTCTAGATAAGTAAATTATATTGTTGACTGTCAATTCATTTATACAGCAATTTAAAGATAATAAAAATACATTTTAAAAGTAGCAGCCTGAGCCATTCACTATATTTTTTAAACAATTAAGGACAGTCTATATTTGGACTTAAAATTTTTAAATCTCTGCCACTACTTCCTTTTGTATTTTTAGCTCTGAATGTACCGCTCATGTTCTGTCCTACTGTCAAACACATTCTTTAAATAAGAGAGGAAATGAACGCAGTGCTGAAATAACATAATAAATGTTACAATTTTTCTCAAATGCTCATTCCTCTAATATAGAAAGCTAATCTACCTTTCTATTTTGTCTATAGTGTGCTAATTTTTCTTTCATTTTCAGGCAGTGAATACATTTCATTCTCACTTAGGATTTATAAAGAACTAAGACGTTTCTTCTGCCTTGTGGCTGATAGTATTTTCCATCAATGAATGAATCTTGCAGTGTACAGCAGATCTAATGTATCATATTCATAGCTTCTTTACACTCACATAGCTTTTCCCTATGCTATATCAACTGCAAATAAGACAGATGCAAGCTTAATGATAAAGAACTTACACTCAGAGCTTCTGTATGGCAAAGGACATAGGTAGTAAGCTAAATAGAAAGCCCATAGAGTGGGAGAAGATCTTAACTAACTGTACAACAGACAAAGGCCTCATATACTTCTAAAATATATCAACAGATCAAAAAATTGAATCACTCCAAAACTAATCTTCAAAGAAACAACCACCCCCTTATAAGATGGGCCAAAGACTTAAAGAATTCTCTCAAGAAGAAATAAGAATGGCCTATAGACACATGAAGAAATGCTCAACATCTCTGGCCATAAAAGAAATGCAAAGCAAAACAGCTCTGAGACTCCACCTATTTCCAGGTAGAATTACCATGATCAAGAAATCTAGTAACATCAGATGCTGGTGGAGATGTGGCCAGGAGGGATCACTACTACACTGTCGGTGGGAGTGTAAACTCATTCATCCACTATAGAAAGCTGTATGGCAGTTCCTCAAAAGACTAAACATAGAGCTCACCTATGACCCAACAATTCCAATACTTGGCACATATTCAATTGTCCAGAAACAAGGAAATACTAAAGCCACTGGCACAATGATGCTCACTGCAGCATTATTTACCACAGTGAAAATATGGAACCAACCCAGATGCCCCCTCAGTAGATGTTTGGATCAACAAGATGTGATATTTATACATAATGGAATTCTGTGCTGCCATCAGAAAGAATGACATGGTCCCATTTGTAAGAAAATGGAAAGAGTGGGAAAAATCATATTAAGTGAAGTAAGTCAGACCCAAAGGAACACAGGATGAATGGTTTCCCTCATTTGTAATGATTAGTGCACATCTAGGACTCTCCTAGCAGAGGATTACAATAGCTCAAAACCTCGATACATAATGTCATATAGGATGAGGCTAAATGAATGGACATCCAGGGTATGGAAACAAGAGATATATAATTTGTGATTTTTGTTCTTAATGTACTATGTTATTTCCCATTTCCCATTTGTTGTCCCTTGATTATTTTCATGTTGTTATAGGATCTTGCCTTGTTATCTGGTATATTGTATATATGAGTATTTGTTTATTTGAAATAGGAAAGGGAAAGTGGGAAAACAAGATGATGGGAGGGGTGAGAGGAAGGAAATGGGTATAAAAACATGAGAAGGGGTATCAATATATGTGAAGTAATGCACCTTCTAACTGGCAAATATAACTATAACCCCTCTATTAATTACAATAAAAAATTCAAAAAAAAACTCCAGAAAAATAATAAGAATAAACAAAAAATTATATAAACGTAGTATAAATGTTGTGAATAAAATACGAAGGCTGGGAGTTTGGCCTAGTGGTATAATGCTTACCTAGCATGCACGAAGACCCGTGTTCGATTCCTCAGTTACCACATCCATGGAAAAAAACTGGAAGGTGGGCCAGGAGATTTGCCTAGTGGTAGAGTGCTTGCCTAGCGTGCATGAAGGCCTGGGTTTGACTCCTCGGTACCACATACATAGAAAAAGGCCAGAAGTGGTGTTGTGGCTCAAGTAGTAGAGTTCTAGCCTTAAGAAAGCCCAAGGCTTTTGTTCAGGTCTTGAGATCAAGGCTCAGGTCTGGTAAAATAAATAAATAAATAAAAAGATAAAAGAAAAAGCCAGACGTATTTCTGTGGCTCAAGTGGTAGAGCTCTAGCCCTGAGAAAATCCAAGGGCAGTGCTCACTTCCTGAGTTCAAGGACTACAAATAGCAAAAAAAAAAAAAAAAAATTCTCAGTGATTGGTAAAATCAAATAAATCTTCTATGTTTGTAGCCATCACAAAGATAAGTTGACAAGGAATTTTATAAAAAAGAATGACAAACATAGACTTGTAACATAAAAATCTCATTCAGTTCAATAAATTGTGACATAGAAAAGACCATCCATGAAAATGGGAATAAAAAATATTTTTTTAAAAAACCTTATGGTATAAATACATATACACACAAAAATACACACACATGCACAAATACTATATATATTTCAGCTATTATATGTAATATGTAATATAGTATATAATATATATATGTATATATATATATATATAAACTCATGGCTTCAATAATTAAACTCTCTAACATTTAAACCTCCAGCTTGTTTTTGTTTGTATTTTATTTTTGTTTTCATTTAAATAAATAGGTTTTGATGTTTGTTTTTGTCCAGATTGGGTTAGACTATGATTCCTCTATTAATAATATTTCCTGTTTTAACAGGGATGATTGGTGCACTCTAATACAGTCTGCTTTTCCTTTTTTAGTAGTGTTTTGCAAACTTTTTCTTTAAAGTTCAGTTCCTCTAGTTTTAGTCTTAACTTCTATTTTTGATTCATTTGCAAAATGAAAAAAACACCTTAAAGTGTTGTGATTATTGACAACTTTCTGTTTTTTTAATCCATAATTTTATCTTTTTATTTATGAAAACATTTTTTCTTTTATAATATTTTAATTTATTTTATTTTTTATTGTAGGTATAATGTATAGAGGAGTTACAGTTATATTCACCAGGTAGTAGGTGCCTTACTTCTCACAGATTGATACCCCTTCTCATGTTTTTGTCCCCATTTCCTTCCTCCCATCCCTTCCAATCATCTTGTTTTCCCCTCTTGCCTTTTCTATTTCAAATACTTTCTTCATCACACTTTTTAAAAAAAATCTCTTACCTCAGCAAGGAAATAGGACACAAAAATGTATACCTTCATATTAGAGAAACAGATTTTTAGCCAGGCTACCATTCAAGGAACTCACAAAATGCTACCAGGGAGGGGCACCAGTGGCTTAAATCTTCTTAAGTTGAGCTACTAAGGAGACTGAGATTTGAAAAAATTTAAAACTAACTTACGTAGGTAAGAAAGCCTGTGAGACTCTTATCTCCAATTAATCACCCAAAATGCCAGAAGTGAAACCAGTGGGTCACGTGATAGAGTGTCATTCTTGAGCATAAAAGCTAAGGGAATTTGGGTGAGACTCATCCTCAATTGAGCACCAGAGAACTGGAAGTAACATCCAGACTCAAATGGTACAGCAATAGCCTTGAGCTCAGGGTCAATGCTCAGGCCCTGAGTTCAAGCCCCAGTACTGCACCAAAAACAAAACAAAAACCTTGCTAACTATAATTTGCCTTTGTTTTTTCCCTAATTTCTAAATAACATGAAGTATATTCGTCATTTGAATACAGACAATAATAAATCAGACGTATTAAGGATCTATTACTTTTTCAATATTAGGGTTATACCACAGTGTTGTTGTATATTTATATGTTTATAGATGCATTTTCACTACTATTGGAAATTAAACTTTTTCTTTTTTGGTTGCTTGTGGGGCTTGAACTCTGATCCTGGGCCCTGTCTCTGAGCTCTTCAGCTCAATAATAGTGCTCTACACTTTGAGCCACAGCTTCACTTCTCTTGCAATTTTTTTCTTTTTTCTTTTCTTTTTTTTTTTTTTTTTGGCCAGTCCTAGGGCTTGAACTGAGGGTCTAATCACTGTCCTTAGGCTTTTCCAAGGCTCTATCATTTGAGCCACAGCATCGTTTCTAGCTTTTTTCTTTCTCTATGTGGTACCAAGGAATTGAATCCAGGTCTTTGTGCATGCTAGGCAAGCACTCTATTACGAGGCCAAACTGCCAGCCCCCCTTGCAAAGATTTTAACCTAAGCTAGCCTGGAACTATGATCTTCTCCATCCAGCCTCCCCAAGAATCTAGGACTAAAGGTGTGAGCCATTACACCAGGCTTATAAAGATCTTTTTAAGGCACTTTGTCATCAATATAAACATTTTCATTAATGTCATTTCTGTTTATAAAGATTTTTCTTTCTCTTTGGCCTTATAAGTTGTTAAATCAACAAGCTTTCACTTGTCCTTTTGCATCCTACTTAATATTCTGCAGTACATCTCTAAGAAGTTAAGGATGGAGCCTAGCCCCACTTCAAATTCCTCAAAATATAACTTCTGATAGGTAGAGTCAGTATGAAAAATTCAAGGTGATATTTACAACGATTAACAACTCACTGGAGGCATTACTGAATCGATAAAGTGGTAAAGGCAGAAGCATGAAGAGAGACCTATTGTGACAGACATTTCATACACAATTCAGAGCATCTGACAGCTATGGGTCTTGCTTTCAGCCAACAGGAATCTGCAACTTAGGCATTTGCACCCGCACCTCCATGGATGAATCTTCCAGATGAGAGATCCAAAATTATTCAAACTGTATTCTGGACACAATTGCATTCACTCACCAGCACATATTTAGCATATAATCTTATGACATGAAACTTGCAGAGGCTTAATGAATATCTCCTCAAATTTAATGAGTTTGTATGTTGTATCTAAAATTACAATTGGATTCAAACTATATTTGTTGCTTAACCATGAAGATATAATGATGATGATTGTGATTATGATGTAATAGTAATAACAAAGAATAAAAAGACTTGGAAAAATAAAAGAGAATTAGACACAGATGTGCTAATGTTTAAGATTGCTTATGAGCTAGTCGTTTCATTAATAATGTTAGATCCAGAAATTTGTATTTAACTGTCACGACACTCTCCTTTTAATTATATCTGTATTATCTTTCAGCAGTTGAACAAAGAGGTTACCATTCAATATGTCTGTTTATAAGTATAATGTATCTTTACTCAATGTCACTCTTTTAATCATTCTCCCCAAAACCTTCTAAGTTCACCTTCCTCTTCAATTTTTCCAGTTTTCATATAATATGCATTGAACATTATGACATCAGCACCAACATCTTCACTTTTTTCAAGAAAGTAATCTGAGCCTATACATAGATCATGGCTATGAGCACACACCTTGTCAGCAGAGAAAACTATGCTGGTTTACATCTATCTTCTTATGGGTTATGTTCACTTACACATGTACTCAACACTGATCCACACAGTCCAGATGCAAATGGAAGCTGTCTCCACTGTCTTTCATACTTCCACAAACTATAGTGAGGGGGTGGCCATAGCTCTCCATAGAAGATGTGCATGTTATATAAATAAACACAGGGAAGAGACAGGTGTAGAGAGCTCAGAGGACGTCAAAAATACAAGGCAGAAACAGACAATGGAATTAAAGTTCATGAACATTCCCATTCTTAGCTCTTAGATGGAAATGTACATATATTTTAAATAATGTTTATTCTCGCAAAAAAAATCCACTATCTATGCTAAGCAGTTAAGAGATCACAGTAGACAATCTGATCTGTGTTATATAGTTCCATGTAAAACTGTTTTAGAAAGAAAGTATGATATCTCATGTGTGAGGCAGTTATATTGCTTTTTCAGCTTTTAGGCTCCATTTTTATCTCCAGCACTTTTCACAAGGCCACACTCAAAACAGATGCCTAATGAGAAACGAAGGATTATCTTAGCATGACTGCTGTAGTAACTCCTCTAGATTTTGGTCAGTAGCCAGTCAACACTGAAATAAAGCAGCCAAAAGGAGATCAAATTTTTCTGATTCCAAAGTTTTTGATCTCTCTAAGATAGCACCAAGTAAGTTAAGTAATGCTCATGGTAGAAACAAATGGGGATTTATTTTTTTTACCGAGTACCTATGCAAACAGCCAATATGAGATCATCCATTAAAGTGTCACTGTGCCTTAGTGTATGCAAATATACAGTGGCTATCCAAACTGTAAGCCAAAAGAAAATTCTCATCTGAACCAGCTGGGTAAATGGACCACTCAAGGAATGACAAGCCACATAGTTATTATCTCTACTAAAAAAAGTACTGAGGAGGCCGGGAGTTTGGCCTAGTGGTAGAGTGCTTGCCCAGCATGCATGAAGACCCAGGTTCGATTACACGGTACCACATACGTAGCAAAAAGCCAGAAGTGGTGCTGTGGCTCAAGTGGTAGAGCCCTAGCCTGAGAAAATCCAGGGACCGTGCTCAGGCCCTAAGCCCAAGCCCAGGACTGGCAAAAAAAAACAAAAACAAAAAAGCACTGAGGAATGTTCCATGGCCATGATCAAGAAATCTACTAACAACAGATGCTGGAGGGGATACAGCCAGAAGGGGTCACTACTACACGGTTGGTGGGAGTGCAAACTCGTTCGACCACTATGGAAAGCAATATGGCAGTTCCTCAAAAGACTAAACAGAGCACTCCATTATGACTCAGCAATTCCACTATTTGGCATTTATCCAATCTTCCAGAAACAAGGACATATTAAATCCACTAGCACAACGATGTTCATTGCAGCACTATTTACCAGACTCAAAGGAACACTGGCTCAATAGTTTTGCTCATTTGTCATAATCAGTAGAAACCCTGGGCTAAATGAAACTACCTCAAGGATATAGAAACAAAAGACATATAACAAGTGATTGTTATTTGGGAAGTTCTCTGAGATGATTCCCTGAAGTATATTTCCAATACCATTGACCTTTTTCTCCAGACCCTCCTCAATACCAATTAGCCTTAAATTAGGCTTCCTAATTGCATCTTGGACCTCCTGTAGCGCTCTCTCATTTTTCATAGATTTGAATTGACTCATTTTCTGTTCTTTCTCTATAACAACTAAATTATATTCAACTACGGAAATTCTCTCTTCTGCATTGTCTAACCTGCTATCAAAGCTTTCTACTATATTCTTCATCTCCCTTGCTTCTAATTTTTCATTTTTGATGCCTTGCATCTCTTATTTTAGATCATGTATGGATTTCTTTAGCTCCTTGATTTCCATTTGAGTGGTTAGCTCAGCAGCTCTATTCTCTTTGGACGTTTGTTGGAGTTTGATCAAATTTTGTTTATGGATTCTATGAATCCGTCCATTTTTCTTTGAAAAACCTTTATTATGGCCTCCTTTATGGCTTCCCCTTTTTCACATATCACCTTGTTTATAGTTTCCTCTTGTTTAGCTATGGCTTCCTCCCTTATCTCTTTATTTATGTTTTCACACTTATCATTAATGATGTTTATCAATTGCATGCTTGTAAAAATGGCAGGAGCCAATAAATATTTCTCAATCCTGACTCTCAATATCAATGTACTTAACTCTCCAATTAAACGGCATAGATTATCTAGTTAGATCAAAAAGCAAGATCCATCATTCTGCTTCATGTCTCTTCAAGAGACACATCTTACCCCAAAAAACAAACATTTTTTGAAAGTGAGAGGTTGGAATAAACTCTATCAAGCAAACAGCCCCCATAAACAGGCTGAAGTTGCCATCCTCATATAAGATAAAATAGACTTCAAACTAAAATTAGTGAGAAAAGACAAAGAAGGTTACTACATACTGCTAAAGGGATCTTTCTTTCAGGAAGACATAAACATCCTAAACATCTACACACCTAATCCCAGAACTCCGAACTTCATCAAGCAAACTTTACTTTCACTGAAAACATACATAGATCGAAACACAATGATTGTTGGCGACTTTAACACAACACTCTCAACTATGGACAGATCAACCAGACATAAACTCAACAGAGAAACCTTAGAATTGAACAACTGTATAGACCAACTAGATCTAACAGACATCTGCAGGTTATTCCACCCAGCAACAACACAATATAAGTTTTTTTCAGCAGAACATGGAACATTTTCCAAAACAGACCACATCTTAGGCCATAAAACAAACCTGGGCAGATTCAGAAACAATGAAATTAATCTCTGCACTCTCTCAGACCACAGGGCATCAAATTGGAACTGATCACCCATCTCTACCAACGAAAACCCTGTAACTCATGGAGATTGAACAACACATTGTTGAATCACCAATGGGTCATCGAAGAGATCAGAACAGAAATCCAATAGTTTATGAAATTTAACAAAAAGGAGCACACAAAATACGAGCTCCTTTGAGACAAGGCAAAGGCAGTACTCAGAGGAAAATTTATAGCTCTGAGTGCCTAAAATAACAAATTGGAAAAATCACAAACCAACAATTTAATGTGTCAACTTAAGCTCCTGAAAAAGAGCAACAAACCAACCCTAATCCCACTAGAAGGAAGCAAATTATTAAAATCAAAGTAGAATTAAATGAATTGGAGTCCAAAAAAAACTTTAGAATGAATCAACAAAACAAGGAGTTGTTTCTTTGAAAAAATTAACAAAATTTGACAGACACTTAGCAAATCTTACCAAAAAAAGAAGGACGCATACTAAAATAAAATCACAGACAAAAATGGTAATATCACGACAGAAATTACCAAGATCCAGAGTATCATGAGGGAATACTTCTCAAACCTTACGCCAACAAATTTGAGAATCTAGAAGAAATGGATGAATTCCTAGCCAATATTAACATACCCACACTGAACCAAGAAGAACTAGCCCAAATAAACAGGCCTATTTCAAGTACTGAAATAGAAATGGCAATAAAAGAATTTCCATGCAAGAAAAGACCAGGGCCAGATGGATTCACAGTTAAACTCTATAAGCTATTCAAAGCAGAGCTCACACCAATACTCCTCAAGCTCTTCAACGAAATTGAAAATGAAGGTTCTTTACCGAACTCAGTCTATGAAGCCAGTATAACCCTCATCCCCAAACCAGACAGAGATTCATCAAAGAAAGAGAACTATAAACCTATTTCCTTGATGAACATTGATGCAAAACTTCTCAACAAAATACCGGCCAACTGTCTACAAAACTCATAAAAAATTATATACTATGATCGAACAGGATTCATCACAGGGGAGGCAAATCTTGTTCAACATACACAAATCAATTAATATAATTCAACACATCAACAGGAACAAGGACAAAAATCACGATTGTCTCAATAGACGTGGAAAAGACATTTGACAAGATCCAACACCTCTTTATTTAAAAAGCTCTGAAAGAACTAGGAATCCATGGAACATTCCTCAGTATAATAAAGGCTGTGTATGACAAACCCACAGATAGTATTATACTTAATGGCAAAAAGCTAAAGCCATTCCCTCTAAAATCAGGAACAAGACAAGGATGCCCACTCTCTCCACTCCTCTTTAACATAGTATTAGAATTCCTAGCCAGTGCAATAAGGCAAGAAGCAAGCATAGAGGGGATCCAAATAGGGAAAGAGGAAGTAAAATTTTCCCTCTTTGCAGGTGACATGATTCTGTATTTAAAGAATCCCATAGACTCCACTCCCAAGCTTCTTGATCTGATTCAAAAACTTTGGGTAGCAGGGTATAAAATTAACCCTCAAAATTCAACTGCCTTCCTCTACGCCAACAGTGAGAGGAATGAGGCAACAATCAGGAAAGCAACTCCCTTTGCAGTAGCCTCAAAGAAAATAAAGTACCTAAGAATTAACTAAGAATGTAAAGAACCTTTTTGATGAAAACTTTAAAACCCTGAAAAAGGAAATTAAAGCAGAACTGAGGAAATGGAAAAACCTCCCATGCTCCTTGACTGGAAATAGCAACATCGTGAAAATGACAATCTACCAAGGGTTATCTACAAATTCAACGCAATACCCATCAATATCCCAATGTCATTCTTTAAAGAAATAGAAGAGGCAATCCAAAATTTCATATGGAATAATAAAAGGCCCCATATAGCAAAAACACTTCTTAACAGAAAGAACAGTGCAGGAGAAATTTCAATACCAAACTTTAGACTCTATCACAGAGCTATAATTATCAAAACAGCTTGGTACTGGCACAAGAACAGGCCTGAAGACCAATGGAATAGAGCAGATATTAAACCACAGACCTATGGCCCCCTAATCTTTGACAAGGGAGCCAAAAAAATAGAATGGAAGAAAGACGGCCTCTTCAACAAGTGGTGCTGGCAGAACTGGTTAAGCACCTGCAGAAAACTAAAGTTGGATCCTTCTTTGTCACCCTGCACTAGAATTAACTCCAAATGGATCAAAGACCTGGAGGTAAAAGCCGACACTCTAAAAACTTTACAAGAAGGAATAGGAGATACACTAGGCCTCCTTGGCACAGGTAGAAACTTTCTTAATAAGGACCAAGAATCACAACAAATCAGAGAAAGGCTGGATAAGTGGGACTGCATCAAACTGCAGAGCTTTTGTATGGTAAAGGACATAGCTAGTAAACTAATTAGGAAGCCTACAGAGTGGGAGAAGATCTTCACCAACCATACAACAGACAAAGGCCTCATATCTAAAATATATCAACAGCTCAAAAAACTGAATCACTCCAAAACTAATCTCCAAAGTAACAACCATCCCATTAAAAAATGGGCCAAAGACTTAAAGAGAGTCTTCTCTGAAGAAGAAACAAAAATGTCCTATAGACACATGAAGAAATGCTCAACATCTCTGGTCATAAAAGAAATGCAAATCAAAAGAACTTTAATATTCCACCTCACTCCAGATAGAATAGCCATGATCAAGAAAACTAAGAACAATAGATGCTGGAGGGGATGTGGCCAGGAGGGATCACTACTACACTGTTTGTGGGAGTGCAAACTCATTCAACCAGTATGGAAAGCAGTATGGCAGTGCCTCAGAAGACTAAACATAGAGCTCCCCTATGGCCCAGCGATTTCACTACTAGGCATTTACCCAGTTGTCCAGAAACAAAGACATACTAAATCCACTAGCACAACAATGTTCATTGCAGCATTATTCACCATAGCAAAGATATGGAACCAACCCAGATGTCCCTCAGTTGATGAGTGGATCAACAAGTTGTGGTATTTGTACACAATGCAATTCTATGCTACTGTCAGAGAATGACATTGCCCCATTTGTTAGGAAATGGAAAGCCTTAGAAAAAATCATGTTAAGTGAAGTAAGACAGAATCAAAGGAACTTAGGCTCAATGGTTTCCCTCATTTGTCATAATCAGTAGAAACCTTGGGCTCTACTAGCAGAGATTTGCAGTAGAGCAAAACTTAGATACATAAGGCCATACAGTATGAAGCTAAATGAAAGGACCTCTAAGATATAGAAACAAAAGCCATATAATGAGTGATTGTTTCCCTTAATGTATTATGTTATCTCTCATCTCTTTTGCTGTCCCTTGGTTATCTCATATTGTTACAGTATCTCACTTTGTTATCTGATACACTGGATATATTTGTATTTGGTTATTTGAAATTGGATAGGTAAGGGGGGAAAACAAGATGGGAGGTGGGGGTAGGGGGGGAGGGAAATGGGTACCAAGACATGAGAAAGAGTATCAGTGTATGTGAATTAATGCACCTTCTATCTGGCAAATGTAATGTAACCCTTCTATTAATTACAATAAATATATATTTAAAAAGCTAAACAAAAAAACCAAAAAACAAGTGATTGTTGTCCTGAATATACTATGTTATTTCATCTCTTTTGCTATTCCTTGGTTATCTCATATTGTTACAGTATTTCACCTTGTTATCTGATATAATATATTGGATATATACGAATTTGGTTATTTGAAATCAGATAGGGAAAGGGGGAAAACAAAATGATGGGCGAGGTTGGGGGAAGGGAAATGGGGACCAAGACATGAGAAAGGGTATTAATATATGTGAAGTAATCATCCTCTGTCTGGTGAATATAATGTAATCCTTCTATTAATTACAACAAAAATATATGGAAAAAAGTAATATCTGATATTAAACTGTACTCTAGAGAAATCTGAGGGTTTTTTTTAATTAGGGAATTTACTGCATTTAATACATCCAGAAGGTATTACAAAATTCTCTCTACATTTTAACTTTTCTCCTTATTTAAATTTTGCTCTAAACGAAAACCTTCGTGTTGTATATTTACTATCATATTCTTTGTCTTTCTGTATAACAGTCTTGTATTTTCCCAGGGCTAGAGATCTTACTGGACAACGTAGAGAGGAAGACCCCTCTCATCCACATATGAAAATAAGATTGCCTAGATACACTGTGTGCTCATCAGGTTATGAGGCATTCTGTGAAATTTTCTGTTGTGTAAGTTGTGATTCTTAGATTCTTACTGTGGGTACGGGTGAAATCATGCCTTACTTGGAAGTCAGGGGAAAAAAAGGGAATCTTCTCATGAGACAGAATAATTTATTTGGGAAATATCTGTGTAATTGTTACAAATGGGTAAACACAAGTTGACAAACCTTGAAATTAAGAGCATCTGAGAATGTCCCCGAGATGGTAGACAGCCTGCAAAAGAGACAACATGCATGCTTTGTTATTTCCAGTAAGAAAGATTTAGTCTCAGGAAAAGAGAGGAAATTTTCAGTGCAGTGTGGACCAGTCACTCAGATAAACCTGGATTTGGTATTACATGGGTATCCTATGGATCAGACAAAGGGCTCAAATTTGTGGTAGGGGAAAACAGGGACTTTTTTTTTTTAACAGAATGACTATGGTCTTGGAGTATAGGAAGTAACATTGTCGCAAAGTGTAAATGGAAACTAAGGGGCCCGGAGGTCTGGCCTAGTGGTAGAGTGCTTACCTTGCATGCTCCTGAAGCACATACAGAGAAAAAGCTGGAAGTAGTGCTGTAGCTCAAGAGATACAGCACTAGCCCTGAGAAACCTCAAGGACAGTGCGCATGCCCTGGGCTCAAGCCCCAGGACTGGAAAAAAAAAAAAAAGAGGAAGGAAGAAGGCATTGTTAGCTAGCCTGACAATGAATTACTATGTTATCAACTAAAGGATTCCACTGTCTTCACTATGAAAGATAAAGGCAAAGTTGGGACCACCAAACTCCTGAAATCCTGATAGGAGAAAAGAATCTTCTGATGCAATGGCACCCATGAGATGTAGGGTGGGCATACATTATGCATCCAAGGCTCAGAAACTGGACAAAATGGCAAGTATTAGCAGAGATAATGAGATGGTTTATATTTGAACACAATAGAAGTAGTCCTGTATAGGAAATGAATATGTAAAATCTGGAAAGGTTAAAGAATGAGTTTATGTTAATTCTTCCAATAGTGTAAATCTACATTTAACTGGTATATAACACCAATAGAAACTCAAGTTAAGACAAAAGTACAAACCTGGTTTATGCCTTAACCCTAGCAGCTCAGGAATCTGAGAACCACAGATCCCAGTGCAAAGACAGCTAGTCAGAAAAGTCTGTGAGACTCCAGTTAACCAGCAAATGACAGAAGTAGAGGTGTGTCTCAAGTGACAGAGAGTGAAAGCTTTGAACAAAATATCCAAGCAAGACAGGGTAAGGCTCTAAGTTCAAGTCCCAGTACAATCACTGAAAATAAATTTTTAAAAAGGGGAGACATAGAACCAACCCAGAAGCCCTGCAATAGATGAACAGATCAAAAAGATGTAGTATATATGCACAATGGAATTCTACACTTACATCAGAAAAAATGGCATTACTCATCTGAAAGGAAATTGAAAGACCTGGAAAAAATTATATTAAGTGAAACAATCTCCCCAAATGTAAGTTGCATGGTTTCCCTCATTTGTAAAAACTAAAATATGTCTATGATATTTTTAGAAGGCTATCATATAGACCAATTGCTAAGTGCATAGGACCACATATAATGAAGCATATCAAAATTAACTCCAAAAATTGGAAACCAGAAATTATTTGTGTGTTGGGGGGAGGTCATGGGGCTTGAACTCTGGGCCTGGGTGCTGTCCCTGAGCTCTTCAGCTTAAGGCTACCACCCTACCTCTAAACCTCAGGCCTATTTTCGGTTTTCTAGTGATTAATTGGAGACAAGAGTCTCACGTTCCGAGGCTGGCTTTGAACCACAATCTGCAAATTTCAGCCTTGTGAATAGATAGGATTACAGACAAAAGCCAGTGCACCCAGGCAGAAATTCTTATTATGCCCTGTAAACAGTTATTTCTATTTCTTGTTTCTATTTTAGTTTTCTATATCCTTTGTCTTATATGTGAAGCTTATCTCATCCATGGAAGGGAAAAAGAATCACAGAACAACAGCATGAAAGATGAGGTAATATAACAATGATTCGCACTCGACACCATGTTGAAATGATATTTACAACTTGAGGGAAGGGAGTGGAGAGTGGTAAGCAGGAGAAAATGAGGCAGCGGGTACCAGTATTTAAAAAGAAATGCATTCATCACCTTACTTATGTAACTGTAACCTGTGGTTCATCGCCTTTACAATAAAAATAACTAATAAATACAAGTAAAAAGTAAGATATAAAGCAAGAATAATATTCCAAATTTGATCTTATATCAACCAAAATAGAAATAACGTACAATAATGTATCAAAACTAAACTCATGCATTTCACAAATACAAAATAATAATATTCATTATCTAAATTTTATTGTCTTAAGAAAGACTAGGTTATTTAGGTTGTAAGTTTGTCAATGTTATTAATTTGCTTTGTTTGATGCTGAGTTCTGAGACTCATGTATGCCAAGTATTTGTTCTACCATATAGCTGTACCTCATCAGTTCCATAAGATTTATCAGTAATAGGTGGAAGCTGGAAAATGTTTTGCCTACAAAGAAACTTATTTTCATGTCCACATTTTACATTTAAATATCAGTTCTTTTGAGACGTAAGTCATACAAAACCAGACATTCATTTTAGGGGACAGTTTTGCCAAATATATTGATTCATATAACTGATATTCCAAAATACAAAATGTTTTTGCTATTTGAAATTAATACTTGCTCATTTTTTGAAAACTTCACCAATATGACTTCTTACATTGTACACTAATTTCCTTTTGCTAAAACTTAATACAAACAACTACATATCATATATACCATTTTGCTTTGGCTGCTTCCAAAAGGCCTGCATTAGGAGATTCATTTTCTTTAATGTATCAGCAGTCTATTCTTTTGTACGTTGCAGTATATTATGGCATGAATCCATTGTAATCTGCTTATCTATCTCCTTGAAATTTAATTTTGAAAAAAGCATTTCCTGATGTAAGTGATCCACTTAAAATATTACTTCAAGTAAAGTAAAATAAAAACCTGTAGAGAACTACTACTATTCACTATTAGTCTGGATATAGGCATCTTTTTTACTGATAACCAAATGCTTGACTCAATATCCATTTCTGTCTATGCATCCATCTATTGGTGTGTGCTGTGTGTGTGTGTGTGTGTGTGTGTGTGTGTGTGTGTGTGTGTTTGAAAGAAGGAGAGAGATATGGTGGGATCTGAGAATGGAGAACACATCAAAGGATAGACATACTTAAGTAGTTTTGTGCACCTCTAAATGGCACCATGCTTTGCTATTCTGTGTTTTGGTATAGATGAAGGCTCTTGTGGACCTCTTAGACTAGGTATGTCTTGAGAGTTGTTTGAAAGAGATGTAGATACGACATGAAAAGATTCATAAAGTATTCAAATACATTGTTCAAATTTGAGGAATATCAATTTGAAGCATTGCAATCTAGATCTAGATGTTCATTGTGCATGGTTTATTCTAACATATGGTGAAATGACATGAGGGCAAGAGATAAGAAAATCACACCCTGACGCAGGGACCTTCCTTTCTGAGAAGGGTATAACTGGCAGCGTCAGGATGCCTGATGTTCTGGACTACGGGATTTCACACAGTCCCTCTTGTAGGTGGACTTTACTTGATGGTTTGATCTATTAAGTTGGAAAAAGCAGACACTGTTTCCCTTGCTTGTACATACTCTATCCCCCTCTTCTATTGGTCACAATTGGCCCTTGTGAGTCCAAATGGCAATTAGTTAAAGCTTAAAAGTGGATCTCCAACTACAAGTAACAACCAAGTTAACTGTATGAGACCAAGAGGTGATTCAGTATATACTTTGGCAGAATATATAATGATATGGTGAGGTGACACTGCTTCCCTGCCTGTAGGACACACACAGGGCTCTTGTTCAAGGAAGGTGGTGGAAGGCTTGATTTCTAACAAAGTCACAGGTAAGAGCCTTAGTCTGATCCATGCCCTTACTCTGGGCCACAAGGTACAATTTAGGTCATAAAGTTATGATACACCTCGGGGAGAAATCAGTCATGAAGAAATAATGGAAGAAAAACATTCAAATAGATATAGTTGAAGGCTTAGGATTTCATCATTTAAAATATGGGAGCTCAAAGTCATTATTATTTGAGTATTATTGCAATGATGTCTACATTTTGCAAAGCACCGATGAAATTATTACAGACTGATTAAAATTGAACAACAATTTATACACAGAAATACAGGAACTACAGATTTTGAGGTCACCAAGCGGGATCAGAAGTGAGTTCTTCTTAAATGTAGCTAGTTCTCTGTGTAAATAACATACTTCACAATAATAGAAAGACTGATAATTCTCTTAGAAATTTGCCAGACAAATGTTTGGGAACTTGAGTGAGACAGCTTTAAATGAAATCAAATGAACAGAAAATTTTAACTCCAAATAAGCATTTCTATAACAAAAGAAGCATATAAGCCTATTTGTAACATTTATAAAATGTCTTTTATTTTTTCTTATTGCTGATATAGAGAATAAAATTGCAGAATAGCAAAAGTCCCCAACTCCAAAAATTGGGCTTTTACATTTACACAATTGATTCCACATTGCCATGGTAACCCCTGTGCTGGCTTTCAAACAACATTTATCACACAGTCAAATAAGTTATCAGTGACATGAGATGTGTTGAGGTTTTCTCTCTCTTCCTAAAATTATACTCTTCTTTATCTGTTCTGTATTTCAGCTTTTCCTCATTTTTGAACCATTTGCGTAAGTTGCATACCTCTTAAAGGACACCATATTCTGTTAGTTGGAATAACCTTATATTTGGATATCATATAAGATTTTTCACCTGTAATAACTGAGGATGGGTAAGTTTTGTTTAAAACAATGTATTATTTGCCTTTGAAAACAAAAGGCAAATTGAGCACAATTAAAGTAGATATTGCTGTTGCAGCGTTTATTAAGAAATATAATCTCTTTTTACTACAATCCTTAAATTCTAAAGGATATGACATCTATGAAGTGATGATTAATGGTTGAGAGAACAGGTCTGTCTAAATACAAGCAAAGAGCTTAATACAGCAAAAACAATACAGTGATTCTACTTATACCTGCGTTTTCACGTTAATTTATATTCTTTGAACTGCTGGCTGCCTGAAGAGATGCAGTTATAGAAATGCCTTCAATAAACCTCTGAATTCCACAAACAACCTTTTATATTGGAGTTTTGTGTCTGGCAGCCTAATAAGAATGAATAGCTTACAACCTTGAGAGATTGACCCACTTAGTCATTTACACCATCCATCGAATGGGAGACTGCTTCACAGGTACCAGGTCACACCCTTGCCATGATTATTCTAATGAGGAAATGCAAGATATTTACTCATTCAAAGGTGTGAGGTAAGGTCAGCTCAGGATAAAATATTTGGTATCAATGCTATGACATATGCATACACATTTTGGGACAGAGCTTTGTCACAATACAAATTAGAGAAACTGCACTTCTGCTCAAGATGATTTGCACTTTAAAGAGGTAGAGTGATCTGAATTTTGCTTTCATCTTACAAAGATGCGAAGGAATCTTTAGGGGCATTTTTTGACCCCCAAAATTCACGTCAGGTTAACCTCAATTATTTAAATTATAATTATTTATAGAAAGCAATAAGACCATATGTAAAACTAGAAAATAAAATGAGTGATTTGCTTATTTATTTGGTGCTTGTCTCAAATATTCATGAACATATTAATGTCTGTACAGAAATCCCTAAGATTATTTTAATAATACAAGGCTTGATATAAGGATTGTAATTGTTAACTGCTAATTGGAGAAAAATAATGTAGGGGGGATATTTAAAGACTAAAAGAGGCTTGGATAATAAAAGCAAAAAGGAAATATATACCTAGTTGTAAATCTTCACACAAAATTTCCTTCAAGTAATAAGTACTTCCCAATAGCTTGGGAAAGTTAATGGTAACTCTACAAGATACATACCTCTAAATTTCTGTAAAGTTGGACAGATGCTGCTATGTTCCTTGAGAAACACTTGCTATCTTTCTGTTGGATAACCACATAACCTGGCCCTCCATAAGGTAGTAGGATTTTTAATTCTGCTACAAAGTTAGGTCTCTGTCTGATGTGCCATTTTTTTCACAATATTCAATAGTTCTTGGAACTTTTTTGTATTTAATTGACACATGGATGCCATTCTGACTTTCTATAATAAATTAAAATTACATTTGTGCATATGACTCACTGCTCTACATTAGCTGTTTTTAAAAGCAAATTGTAAAATACATTTGAAAACACTTCCTACAAGCTATAACAAATTTTAAATAAAGAGCTAATATATCAGAATTTTTGTCATAAATGAAGCCTTTTTAAATATTAAAAGTATGTTATTTTGCAATAAGAGGAGAAACAGAAATGAAAGATAAGTAGGCATTTAAATGCAGTCTTTCCCATAGAATAGCATTAATAACTATTCCCATTGATGTGCATTGGGTAAATTTTATCCTTGACTCCAAATTGAGTGAAGTGATAGACCCTTTGAAAAGCTTGTAAAATGGAAAGGGGTGCGAAGGGCAAAAGAGAGAATGTTGTACTCAAATATACAAACTCAGGGCTAGGAATGGGGCTTCAGTAGTAGAATGCTTGCCTAGCATACATGAAGCCCTGAGTTTGTTTCCTCAGTACTACACAAACAGAAAAAGCCAGAAGTGGTACTGTGGCTCAAGTGGTAGAGTGCTGGCCTTGAGCAAAGAAAGCTCAGGGACAGTGCCCAGGCCTGAGTTCAAGCCCCAAAATAGGAAAAAGAGGTAAAGAAATTTACTTCACTATATGGATAGATATAAATGATAGATAGATAGATAGATAGATAGATAGATAGATAGATAGATAGATAGATAGAAAGATAGATATTGCATGCTGGTGGCACATGCCTGTAATCCTAACTACTCAAGAGACTGAGATCTGAGAATCATGTTTAAAAGACAGCCTGTGCAAGGAATTCTGAGATGTCTATTTCCAATTAGCAAACAGACAGAAATGACACTCTAGCTCAAGATAGTATTAATCATGAGCAAAAGAGCTTAGTGTCAGTGCCCAGGAGCTGAGGTTAAGCACTGTAACTGACTCCACCAACCAAAAAGATAGACAGATAGATAGATAGATAGATAGATAGATAGATAGATAGATAGATAGAATAAATGCATAATTGGTTACACTATAAGGTAATTGTATTTGTGGAGAATATTTGCATTTATTATTAGAATAGCATTATTATTAGAATGCACTATTATTAGAATACATTGCATGAATCTGATACATTATGCACATTGCATAAGCTTTACGACTGCTAATAAAACTAAGTCTTAGTATATGCATCATCCCACTAAATCAAAACAAACAAGAAAATGAATGGATGTTTATTAAGGAACTGCCTTAAACAGGATTAAAAACATTATCTTTGTATGGTAGTTATAAAAATGTCCTGTCTAGAGAACATTATAATCTTTGATTTCGTTTTTGCTATTGTATGTATATCATGGGAGACACCAGGGATTTCTGTGAAATAAACAAATCACTATCAACAGGACAATTAAAAAAAAATAAATAGGGTCTGGAGTTTGGCCTAGTGGTAGAGTGCTTGCTTAGCATGCAAGAAGACCCGGGTTCGATTTCTTGATATCACATATGTAGAAAAAAGCCAGAAGTGGTGCTGAGGCTCAAGTGGTAGAGCTCTAGCCTAGAGAAACTCCAGGCCCTGAGCTCAAGCACAGGTCTGGCAAAAAAAAAAGGACATAAAATCTCCAGAAAGACATTTCTCAAAACATCATTGTTTTTGTCCCATAATGACTTTCTGAACATTTTTTACATATGCAAATTATTTTTCTCATTTCTTTGTTTTCTATAGTAATTTAATACTTTATTTGCTTTTGCACACTAATAGCTAATTTACAAGAAGCTATGTTTTGAATAAGCATACTTTCAACAATCACAGTATTCTGTTTGTCAAACAAATTTACTCAATTCATATAATTATTAATGGATTTCAAAATAAAAAAATTGGCATTTTTATTAATGGTGAAATATCAAGCCAATAGAAATTGAAAAGCACAACTTGCCTTCACTTAATACCCACTTCAAAATAATGCTTAAGTTAAAATTTAACACCACTTATTTTATGTAGAAAGTTGTTTTAATTAAAGCATTCTTAACTTCAATAGCAGGTTTTATAATTTAACTGTAATAGTAAGCAAAGATTTCATTAACTTCCTCCAAAAGTCCCAGACTCAGGAATATCAACTATAATTAGAAAAATTAAAGCTACACACCATAATTAATTGAAATTCTTAAAGTATTCACATTATTTACAGTTGGATATAAGCAAGAAACCTTTTAGCCTTTCTAGTAAAAATTCCTTTGGTTTTCATTAAAATCTATCATGATGGCCATTGAATTTTTGGTCTATGTTGGCTTATTATAAGCTTTCACACTCTAGAGTTTTCTGCACAATTTCACATCCATTCCTAAGGAGAAAATGAGATATATTACACACCGTTGGATGGTGTGACGTAAGATATAAACATTTACTGCCCACATCAAAACAACCAGCAAGAATCACTACAAATATACATCATCTTATCAGAAAAGTGCACTGTGAATGGCATGACCGGATTACAATTCAGTTGGGTAAACTCTGAAAATATTACATCATATAGAAACCAAAATTATAACAAAAGTTCAATTCTATATTTTCAAGTCATTCCAGGATTTTCATCTTGGATATTAATCTAGACTTGAATATAATATATATATATAATTTTCCATTAAGTTTTAAATTTCCTAGCACAAATTAGATGTGTTTTCAGAAAACAGAATTGACCTGCTATCCTGATTTAAAGTAAAAATCACTGATTGTGATTTCTGCCTGGAGTTCACCAACATAGCAAAGACAGATTAGAAATGTTGCAGGAAAAAACTAATTATGATAAAAGAAGCATATCATTTTATTCATGTTGATTTTTTGTACCAGTACTGGGGCTTGATCTTAGGCCCTAGGTATTGAGGCTGTCCAGGCTAATGGTCTACCACTGGAGCCACAATTCCACTTCTAGCTTCTTGGTGAATATTTGGAAATAAAACTTTAGTGTATCTTTCTTGTGTAGGTTTACTTTGAATTTTGGTCCTCAGATCTCAGCTGAGAACCTAAAATTATAGGCTTTGTCTCCAGTGCCCAGAAACTACCCTAATTTAAAATGCCATAAAGTTAAATGATTCTCAAAAAATAGACATATGAATAATACATAGAATGCCACTGATTGAGTATTACACATAACTCTGAACTGTGGATCATACTAACTCAATTTGAGATTGACATTTACTCCTGAAATCTAGTTATACAGGGTGGAATCTGTACTTCCATATTAATAAAATCAGATGTTTTGAACTTATCCAAGTAAATCACATCAAACAAGAAAATAAACAGATGTTTTGAAAGTATCTACTTCAAGCAGAATAAAACAATTATCTTTTTAAAAATGCATATTATTATTACTTCAGAGGTGATATACAGAGAAAGGTTACAGTTATGAATGAGTACATTTCTTTTTGAGGTATATAAACTCCTCTCTCCCCCCTCTCTCTCTTTCTCCCTCTCTCTCTCTGTCTTTCTCTCTGTGTCTCTCTCTCTCCCTCCCTCCCTCCCTCCCTCTCTCTTTCTCTCTCCAACATTTCCCTTCCATTCCATCATATTACCTTTTTGTATGATTATGAAATGGGAACTCAACACAATATAATCACTGACTTTAACAATTACTTAGAAGTAATTGTACACATTAAAGAAATGTATAGGGAAGGGGGGAAATCAAGATAAGCGGGGGGAGGGTGGGAGGGAAATGGGGACCATGTCATGAGAAAGGGTATCAATGTTTGTGAAGTTATGCACCTTCTATCTGGTGAATATAATGTAACCCTTCTATTAATCACAATAAAAAAGAAGAGTACAGGCACACACATTACTACATGAATGTACAGTGAGTGCTCCGAGGATGCAGACTGTCAACTACAATTATAAATTTAACAAATTTATAAATTTATAATCATGAATTTATAATTTGTAAATGTAATTCGGGACTTCATTGTGTCTTCACATCTTGATTTAGTTATTTATGAAGGTAAACGTTGCCTTTACAGCATGTTTGGGGCTCCTGTTGCTATTTCTCACATCACTCTTTTTACCAGCTGCGCAATTATAGCACAGAAACAAAGATAATGTTGAACCGTTCTATGTGAGCATGGGCTCCAAAAGTGTTTGCATACCTTAGCAGATTTATCACAAATAGAGACATATGATTACTGTTAAACTTACATTACCATGCTTACTATTTTACTATTAACATATTTTCCCATAACAATCAAGATGTAAAACATGATGATAAGTCCAAACCATCTCAAAATGAAATATTCTGAAGCTTCTAAATAGTAATTTTTACAATAATACATCCAAAATTTATTGCAAAAGAAAGAAAACTATAAGCACAATAAAACTATATATGGTTCAAAAGATTGATTTGGTGGCTTCCCTGTCAAGGAAATTGGACTTGCCAAAATCTGTATTCCTGAACCTTTACTCTACCCATTTTCTTAATCTGCCTCTGCAAAGGAGGCATGTGATCCATGTAATGGATGACAAGGAAGACAACCGAAACCTATGCCCATTAGTAACCTCAAAAAACAGTGTTGTCACAACAGACTAGACCACTCACCTTAGAGGGCTAAGTGAGAGAAACAACCTTTCTATTTGGTTTTAGAATTCTATTTGTTTGTGTTATAGTTACTGGACCTTAATCTGTAATTTGACATACCCTAAGTTGAATTATTTAAAATGTAATGTTATTGTGAGGGTGATATGGAGTGGTTATACTAACATAAATAAGGTAATTACTGCATTTCTTGACAAACATTATTACCCACTCCCTCATTTTTCTCCCACTTTTCCTCCCACTTGCCTCTGCCTGATAAGTCATAAAGTTGATTTCCAACATATTATCTTATGAATATCACTGTTGCATTAGCTTACTCTTTGTGCTTTGTCTCAAAATTTTGACTTTTGAATACTTGAAGTTACATGCACTTCCCTTGCCACAAATTTGGTTTTGTTAGCATAAGAGATGTGTTAAGGACAACTTTGAAGTTACTTCGGTTGCTCTACATTGGGTGATGTGATTTACCATTCAAAAAATATGGGATGGACTTTAGATAAGGACATCTACGATCAACTGAAAACAAGCAAACAATTGCTTGTCAAGACACATATGGCTAAGTCTGTTTAAGTTTATACTGTTTACAACCATTTCTATTGTTAATTTTTCTGTTAAGTTACTTCCTCTGAAAAATCAATGATAAAATTACAGATAGAAATGATTTAAGAATTCTAATACATTAAGTAGAAGAATACTAAACCCAAGAGGAGAACAATCAGTAATTTTAGCTCAGGATGGTGTCATTTGCTTGAAATCCCAGCACTCACAATGTTGAGACAAAAAGTTCTTGAATTTAAGGTAACTTAGACTAATAGTGTGTTCAAGGTCAGCCTGAAGTGAGATGCTTGGCTCAAAACATACCGAAGTCTATGATACCACTCAATGGCAGAGCAAGGCTTTCCTTTGAATCTGCACACCACATACACAATCATTCTATAAAAATTTATCATAAGATTATGATTTTTATTTGATAACAAATATTGGTTAAGCTTTTTAAACATACAAAAGCATTTATGACAGTTTCTTATTCTTCAAACCTCATGGTGTCATTTCACGCAGTTTTCCTTTTCGTACTGCAACATTCTTGTCAAGACAGATTCCCTGTTATACAGTGTGTACCACAAGCCCAGAAAGGGCACACAAACACTTAAGACTGCTGACAGTAACAACATACATGCCATCCTCCACAGATGTTACAATCACAGCTCCAGTAACAAAGACCTGGAGCTCCGCCAAGCTGTGAGTAGCAAAGCATGTGGCTCTGAAGGCGGGGTTAGTGGAAGAAACCCACACAGTTCCAGGATGGCAAGCCAAAGGGGGCTGACCACTTCAGAAATGGCAGGAGAAACACAACATAAAATTTTGCTAGAGAACATTACTTCATATGGCAGATACTTGCTGCTGCTGGGAAGTAAAGAGAAAGCTGAACAATTTGTTGTGTGCTAATAATACAGTAGGTGGTTCATCTTTATAAAAGGCACATAAAGAAGGAAGTCCCTCAAAAGGTGGATTAGATGCTAAATTAGGCATTGGAAAACCTGTTCAACCATCATACCATGAAATCGTGCTCAAAATTAGTGTCTAAAGAATATATACATATATACATGTATAGTACCTATATTATATATAGTATCTACAATAGTAATCACAATCTATCCTATTTATTAGATATATGGATATAGCTAGTTAAAGAGATAGAAACAAACTTTAAGGTGTTTATCATATAAAACTCTGGGAAAAGGCAAATTGTAAAGATAAGATGATTATTTGCAGTTTGTGTGAGTAAAGTGCTTTATTATCACATTAAGATTTTCTTAATATTACATTGGTTTAGATGAATAATATGATGTTTTAAACCTGACCAAATTTGTATTAAAAGATTCTTCTGAATGAGAGAATAATAAAGAAAGTAATATATATGCATAAAAATAGAAAAAAGGCACACATTTGGTATTTGGTAGAATCTTGAAGTAAAGTTAAGGTTACGCGGAAGGATATGATTTAAAATGTTGATTTCCAAGGGGCTTGGCCATCAATAAACATAGTGTTTGTATGGTGGAGCTCTATGAAACTAAATGACCAAATTTTATGAGAAAACCTCACAATCTTATAGAACGAATGTCACGAACATTATGAGGTAATCTAGGTTTCTAAAACAAAGAAACTTTTAAATTTGCAATTTGTTTTTGCCTGTTTCAACAAATTTAACTGGACCTATTATACATTTTTGCAGTGGATATCTTATAATCTGTAAACTTTATTTAAAATATATTTCACATGCTATTGACAATGAGCCTCAAAAATAATGAGTATAGTTTAAAGGAAGAAAATAATCAGACAAAAGAAAACCCCTATGGTGATTAAGAGATCTTTCTTTTTTTAAGTAAAATAAATCAAATTAATATGACTTTATTAGTCATATGAAAAATATATTCTAAAATTTCTTTGTTTTGCCTTTCTGACCACTGCTTTTGCATCAACCTTATGTGTAAAAGAGCCAAAACTAGCACAGTTAAACAGCTTAGTAGTTCTATAAAGGTCTCCAGTGTACAAGTTTGCAACATAAAAATGCCCAGGCTGGCACATTTTCTACTCCTCAATTCTCATTTACTACTGAAAATTCATTGGATTTTCCTACTGAGTAATCAGAAGAAGAAAGCAGCTATCTCCTGGGGGAAAAGATAATCCAATTACTGTATTCACTAAATGTTTATATATTTTTCATGTCTGAATGGTAGAGTTTTGAGGTTCTTGAATCATCAGCCAGCTTTAATTTTCTATATTTTTGTATTTAAGTTTTCTGTTTCAAATTCCTTATAATCCTTCTAATTCAGGTAAATAGCAATATTTGTATACATTTTATCATACAGCGTCAGTTACAATTATAATTGACAAATGCATACCTATGTTTGTAAAAATCATTGATTTAATAAGTCAAAGAAAGACCAAATGTAACATTTTATTGTGTTCTCTTAAAGTTGCTTGGTATTTTCTATAATTTTATAGAACAACTTTGACATTTAATATTAGGGCACCAGATTTCCTCAGTATACATAAAGCTTTTTTCATATACTAGAAACTCAATAAATGAATACTGAGAATTATTTCATTCAATTTTAAAAGTTGGTTAGAGTGAATACATAAAATCAAAGGGCAGATCTTGTAAGAGTCCTGATCAAAATAAAAAAGAGATGGATAAGAATATTTCTAATTGGGGGAGCTGGGAGTTTGGCCTAGTGGTAGAGTGCTTGCCTAGCACGCACGAAGACCCGGGTTCGATTCCTCGGTACACAGCAAAAAGCTGGAAGTGGTGCTGAGGCTCAAGTGGTAGAGTGCTAGCCTTGAGAAAGTCCAAGAACAGTGCTCAAGCCCTGAGCTCAAGCCCAGGAGTGGAAAAAAAAAAAAAAAGAATATTTCTAACTGGGCCAGGTGTGTGGCCTAGTGGTAGAGTGCTTGCCTTGCATGCAGGAAGGCCTGGGTTTGATTCTTCTGTATCACAAAAAAGCCAGAAGTGGTGCTGTGGCTCAAGTGGCAGAGCACTTGCCTTGAGCAAAATGTGTCCAAGGGAAGTGTCTAGGCCCTGAGTTCAAGCCCCAGGGATATATATTTTTTCTATTTATTTCCTCCAAATATCAAGTTTGTAATAAAGTAATAGTTTAAATCACCTACCCACATAAACTAAAGATCAAGTCATGAGTTATGTTATAACTCTTCTTTCAATACAATGTTTATCAAAGAAACAGCCACACTGCAAGTTAAAAACTGTAACCATCGTATATAAAAACAGGAGGGAATAGCAGAGCAGCAGTTGCTTCCAAATATGATTCTAGCTTCTTAGGAAACAGAACCAGAAGATCATGACTTAAATCTAACCGTGGAGAGAAAAGTCTGTAAAACATCATCTACAATTTACCAGTGAAATGCTGAAATGAAAGTGTGGCTCCAGTGGTAGAGAGCCGATCATTCGCAAGAAAGCTGAAGGAATTAGAGGGTGAAGCCCTGAGTTCAAGCCTTGGAGCCCATCATACATACATACATACATACATACATACATACGTGCATACAAGTAAATAAATTTGCTGACTATTGAAACTAAGTAAAGCTTACAAAAGTTTCATCTGATTTTAGTGGTATGAAGAGTGCATTACATTGAGTATATATATGCATACAAACATGTAAATGTGCATATATATATATATATATATAAGAAACTCACAAAAGTAATTGTAATTGAAACTCTTACAAGACTATTTATCCATTTTGTTTTGCACTCCTGTACTGCTTATTGTCACCAGGCTTATAGTTTGTTTCTCATCAGTTAATTGTGGCAGTCGAATTTCTATCATGTGTGATGTGTACTATAACACTTGTGATCATGCTTCATGAGCCCATTACCTTCTTCCCTGCCTTTGCAGGTCTATTATACTATTCTATCTACTGAGGGTAAAATGACTCAAAACTCCTGATTGCTTGTCAAATATTGTGGCTTTTGGTCAGTAAACATCCAGAGATTTGAGGAACTAATTTGATCAATTTCTTTCTGGAAAAGAACCCAAGCTTGGAGAGAAATGATAGGGAAAGTAAAAAGCACAATTCTTTAGGATAGAAATTTTCACTTTAAAACAATGCACACATGATCATCTGCACCAAACCTAGCCTCTCAAAGGCTGGAAGACACAACTAGAGATAGTTTGCCTTGAGATGATTTACCCATCTCCTTGTTTTCTGGGTCTCCATGTTTTCACTGGATCTGCCCTTCTGGGTTCATGTGTCTATATTATTGTGACATTCCTCTTAAAGACTCATATGAGCATCTGGGAGAAACATATTATAAATATAATAATTATTTTGCACCAAGATGTCAGTATAGCAGAATGATATAATGTGTGGGTTCCATGAGCATAACGCCTACATACTTACCTCATTAATGCTGCCCTGGGGCAAGTTAATTAGTCTCTATGAACCTTAATTTTTCTGTTTGTAAAATAAAGATAATGATTGTTTCACTTTCATAGGACTGGTGTGAAGACAATTAAGTTAAGGTATGCAAAGGTATAAAATAGCCCCTGGCATGTATTTAAGAGTTAGTAAATGTTACCTATTATTTACAAATTCAGGCTCAAGGTTTCTCCAGAACTTTTAACAAAGTATTTTATGGGGCAAAAATGTTTCAAGGATACATTGCTTCAAAGAAAATCATAAGTGACCCTGACTCTATCTGATCTTGGATGAAAATAAAATATAAGAAAAAGGTTTCAATTGCTTTCCTTTTCAATAGTGATGAACTTTTGAAGCAGGCATTCCTATATTGATGAAAGAGATGAAGGTGATATAAGGGAATTGAATAGTATAAACAGTATAATCTACTTTAAAATCTTAATAACTGCCCTACTATGTTTTTTTAAGGTCACCAGAGTCATTTCTTTGAGTCTCAAATACCAGGCCTGAATACAAGTCAAAGGAAATGGACAAAAGAAGGAAACTGAGATTAGAAACGGAAATGAGGGAACAGTACACTGGTAAGAAGCATTTGATCTCTATTGACCTGTCCTCTGAAGTTAATTCATCTTCTAGATTAGCAGATATAAGTTTTCACACCATAATATTCTTGGATAGTGCCTGAAATCTGTTGCTCTGAAAACACAATTAGATGGTCTCTTAAGATGCCCTGATGTCTACTTCAAAAAGTCAATGCACTGTAGCTTGGCAACTATGTCATTTTTATTAAATGCTGGCATGTCACCAAAGTGATGTGGGGTGTTTCATAAAATAGGCAGGCTTTAACTCCTAAAAGAAAAAAAGAAATAAAGGAAGGTAAATGAGAAGATGAAGTTCTAAATTCAATCCTTTCAAGTACAAAAAATTACTACAAGAAAGCTCCATTGTTTTCAACCGCACAGGTATAAATAATGAAGGTAAGCTGTTTCTTACAGCATCGACCACATATGTGTCTTAGCAATAAAGAAATGGAAAATTTCCATGACGCAGCATGAATCCTTTCCTTCAGAGAAGAATTTACTACACTGCAATTACAAAGCAATGACCCCACTTGAAATAAGTACCACAATGAATATGAATAAAAAATAATTGAATATATTGCATACTGCATGGAGAAATTTAAAATTGTGGAAAATACTTCTTATCTTAATAATAAACTTACTCTGGTTTCAATTTCTTTTCCTTTTCTTTCTTTCTTCTTTTTTTTTTTTTTTTTTGTCAGTCCTTGGGCTTAATCTCCAGGCCTGGGAACTGCCATTGAGCTTCTTTTACTGGCCTCTAGCACTTTACCACTTGAGCCACAGCATTACTTCTAGCCTTTTCTGTTTATATGGTACTGAGGAATCAAAATCAGGGCTTCATACATGTTAGGCAAGCACTGTACCACTAACTCACATTCCTAGACCCTCAAATTTTTTCAATGTGAAAATTTATGATGTTTTCGAACAGTAAAGCAATATATCAGCTAGGTATTATTTTTCAAAAGTTCCTGTTGCGTATCACTTTCTATATAATGTAATCATTGTACTGTTAATAAGTAATTTTAGGGCAAATAAGAAATGATATTTTAGAATTTTATTGGAAACCTTTCTATGATTTCTTCAAGAATGATCACAGAATAAACAGAATAATTTAATAAATTCAGACATAGATTCCTAAGATATTGATACATTGTTCAATTCAACTTTTTCTTATTTTATTTTATTTGATCAAAAGCCACATGCTAGAAATAGTTCCAATTACAGCTAGTTGGCTTATTCCTGAAATCCTATTCAGGAAACTCAGATCTGAGGAAGGAGGTTCAAAGCCCAGTTCAAGAAGGGAAGTCCACGAGACTCATATCTCCAATTAATCACTAAAAACACAGAAGTGGAGCTGTGGATCAAGTGCTAGAGCACGAGCCTTGAGGACAAAATCTCAAGGAACAACTCAGAATATGAGTTCAGACAGACAGACAGACAGATAGATAGATAGATAGATAGATAGATAGATAGACAGACAGACAGATTTCACATAAACCTGGGTATCATTTCCTAATTGTTCTCTGTCCTGTTTCCTAATAAATCCAATACACATCTACTTTGATGCTTTAGTTACACTTACCAAAATACTATGACACTCCATTGCCACATATACCCTTGAATTTGGCAATAAAAGGGACTTAAACTGCTGCAATGATTGAGGGATATATTAGTGCTTTGGTAAACCATATGCTATAATGCTATGCTCCACTGATCATCTAAATTTGGGGGTAGGGGCCACATGATGCCATGAAACTGCAGTAGTCCTGTCTGAAGATGAGGGATTCCAGTTAACTTTGGCATAGGGCAGAAGAGCCTTGAACTAGGAAATGAGCAACATAGGTTCTATTCAGTTCCTAAAATGGATGCCTGCAACACAGAATGACAATGAGGAAGAGAAGATAAAAGGAAAGCATGTACCTGGAAATTTTCCTGTTGCAGAAACAGGAACATGTTTTAGTAAGATTATATTTTCTTTGCCAAGTTCCTTGATGATATGGATATACTGCACAAAAATCACAGAACAGCACAATTTGGGCATTTTTATACTTTGGTATATACTTAGAACTCTTGTCACAGAGGAGATATGATAAATATCTGAGGATTAACTTATGCTTATAAGGTTTGCTACTAAGTGTTTTTTATCTGAGTAATTCTTATTGTAATCCAGTATAATGAGATATGTCAGTCTGAAGAGAGAAGAGACTATTCCGTATAGTAACAATATATACTGTCTCAATTATTGTTCTAAACTTGAGGGTTGGGGAGTTATTTTGTTTGTGTGTTTGTTAGGAGAATTAAAGAAGAATTTATAGATAATGTTAGTTTCTCCTTTCTTTGGTTTCAGATGATCATATGGCAGCAACAGCAATACAGAAATGTGGCACAATAAATTTATGAGCTGTACATTTCAATCAGCATCATGGTCATTCATCCAAAGGTGAAAAGACATTTCATTTTTATTACTTATTTATTTATTTATTTTTGGTGACATCCTTGGGGCTTGAATCATAGCCCAGTCTCTGCCCATGAGCTTCTTTTGCTTCAGGCTAGTGTTCTACCACTTTTTCCACAGCTTCACTTCTGGCTTTATTTTTTATTTATTTATAGGTTTGGTGATTAATTGGAAATAAGAGCCTCATGGACTTCCTTGCCAAGGTTGGATTTGAAACAGCAGCTTCAGATTTCAGCCTCCTGAACCAGGATCACAGGCATGAGCCACCTGTGCTCAGTGACATTTTTTTTTAAACCCATTTATGAGGAAAATTTTTAGGAAGTCTCTCCTCACCCCGTCTTTTCTCATTCCTCATTTTACTCCCAATAGAATGTCTGATCGTGTTTATTTAAAGATTCTCAGCCTATACCGGAAAGCTCAGGCATGCTGTTTACATGAAGGTTTTTTGTCTTTAATAAATAATTATGGCTCAGGAGTAGAGCTTCTTCAGGTTTAGATACAGGATGTACTCCATCCACTCTTGTGTGTTTTGGGTGGTATTTTTGTACTCTTTTTGTTTTAATTTTTTGTTTTAATGTTTTACTTTAAACATTCCTGGAAAAGGAGATGCTATATTAAATGTTGGTTATTTGATTTGTAGAGAAAAGGAAGTGTATTCTAAGGTCATTTTTCTAAGCTACCAAGGACCATCGAACAAAGGATATGCAAGTACACATGTTAAAAAAAAAGGAGCACGTGTGCATAATATTTACCAGCCTTTGCACTCTGATTATGCAGCTGTTGAAGGGGAAACATCAACCACACTTGTGAAATATAACTTCAGATAGTTTTGACAAAGGATTATTCAAAGTGGTTTCAATGCATATATTATGAGACTTGTATGATAGGTAGGTTATTTAAATATGTACAAGCTTAAAGTATAATCATTTCAAGTATTCACTAATTCTGTGTTTATGATAATATAGTCAGACAATATATGCAATAAATCATACAAAGCATCCCAGTTAATATTATCTACATTTAGTTTCAGCCATATTTAAGCTCAAAGTTAATATATGTAATCAGTTATGAACTTTTTCTATTCCTTTCTTAGCATTTTCTGAAGGTATAATTATAGGAAGTGGTATAGTAGAAAAAATATATATTTATTTATGATATAATAGCAAGTGGTGAAATCTATTCATTAGATCTTTATTCTATCCTTAAACACTGAATTATATATATAGAGAGAATGCATGTGAATTTGTAAGAAACAATTTCTTTATAATATAGCACACTATTTTATTTAAGAAGTTACCAGAAAGCAACCTAGTATATTACATACAAGTCTAAGTCACTTCATTTTTAACTATTTGGTTAATGTATATAACAAACTATTTTCATTAAGTGTATTTTGAAAAGATGTGTTGTAAGGCATGCATACAAATACTTGTGTGGATCTAAATAACAAACTCAAAGTTTCTATAGCTAAATGATTATATCAGCTGTATTTCGTGAGTTAAAATGTAGATAGAGCATTGTCGCCTAGATTCCAAGGTTTAAAAATATATATTTTATAAAAACATAAGCTTATTTCATGCAACTCAAATATTTTTATTACAAAAAGGAAAGGATTTGTTTATTTATTTTCCTGGAGAGTAAAATATTTCCAATTTCATCAATTATATCATGTAAATTTCACTAACAAATAAGTCCTTGTTTATCTTTTCACTAAAGCAAGTATTTAAAACAGTGCTAACTGATAATTAGCAATGCTATTGTGAGAAACATTTTAGGAAAATTTATTTTACTGAAAAAGTACTCATAGGTGTATACAGCATTGTCTGTATGTATTTGTCAATGGAACATTTTATGCAACTGAACTGGTGAAAATAGGAAATTCGTTTTGTCGTTCTCTCTTTTCATAACTGAAGCCTTCAATTTCCTTTTGAAAAATACAAGCACTGAATGCTTTTTAATGGTTCCTTCTAGTTTTGGCAGCCTGTTAGATTTAAGGAACTATGCATTTACTTAAATCATGCATATTTATGTAAATGTGATTTTGTAAAATACGATATATGCACACATAAAGACAGGAAAATAGGAAGGTCAATGACAAGACGGCATTTATTTTTGTGTTCTGGCATGTTTCTGTTATCGAGTAAAGTAATAGAATGATCTATGCAATACACTCCAGGTGTACTGCAGGAATGAATGGGTGGCAGGAGTGAAAGGTGCCTGAGGGAGCATTAGGCCACCTTTTCTTCTCCATAAACTCAGTCATCCTCCTACCAAACCACTCTAACAAACATTCAATCCACAAAGCCTGAGGGTTTAGGCCCTACATACACGGCTTCTACCTCTTTGTCCCTAACTCCTATATGAATTCTCATATGTTTCTCAATGATACTTTGCCAATTCTATGTCAATCTAATTAACCATTTTACTCCGTGCTTGTATAAGATTTTACAGTGGAAAGAACTCCTACTTGTTAGATAAGCATTTACCTTGACAGAGGAGAAAATCTTGGTACAAACAGTTATAGGTTGCCTCCTTGGGATCAAAAATCCCCAAATCTTTATCTATGGTCATATAAAATTTTACCTATGGGCCCTATTCATCTGTTTTATTCTTCGCTCATTTTTCTTCATCCAATATATCGTGAAAGAGTTTGAAAACCCTGCTTCAAGTGTAACTTGTATTTTGTTTGGACAAGTAGATATGTATTTCTTACTTATTGATGTAAAATTGCATGAGAGGCCCAATTTAAAAAAACAATACAGTGAATTGAGAGTACTTGGAAGGAAATTATGCTAAGATACATGAGTTGATAAGTTGAAATAGCATTCATTTAAATACAAACTTCTACATTTCTAATTTTCAGTTTACATTTTAACTTGACAATCTTGAATATATTTATTCCAGCATTTACACTGAATCTTTATTGAATACAATGTAGGCATACACTTGCAATTATATTATTAGAATTAAGATATTTACTCCAAAAGAACAGAGGAAGAGTACAAGAAAAGTATTTTCTCCATTATGTTTGAGATACAGATAGGCACTGTTTTACATTACCCACTTTGGAAAAATTCCTGTTTCAGATTATTTTAAACAAAAAAAGATGTAAGTAGGTTACTTTAAAATGTGCAAGATGCCTTTCAAGTCTCCCCTGATCTAACTGTTTTATAAAAATCACTACATTCCCTATCCTCTCCTATAATTCAGTTTTACAAATTTATAGGTATCTAAAGGAACACTAATGAAGCTGCTCTAAGCACAGAACAATTTACATGAATTGTGATCACAGATGTCCTGTTCTCTGTAATCCCTTCCTAAATTTTTTTCCACATAGAAACAGCTAATTCTTTGACAGCTAGTACTATTTCAGTTTTCCAATACAATTGATACCACTAAATAAAAATACAACTTGCACTTGCAGAACTCTTCATCTGCACCACTCTATGTTTATGCACCTTAATAGTAATACACAGGTAAAATATTCTGCCATTGCATAGCAATTTTAATTGATAATTTAAGCTTTCAGTATCATATCTAATTAATATTGCTTTAATTTCTAAATTAAGCATCTTAAGTGGATGATCATCACACCCAGAGCTTTACAAAGTGTAAGAACATGTGGTCCACAAAAATCATCTTTATGTTGCTATAGTTACAGAAATAGATTTGTAAATTCTATGTTAATATTAGAGTAAAAGTGTGTTTGCCTTCACCAATTGCAACTGTAAGAAAATGCAGGTATACTGCACTTTATTAGTAAGAACTCCTTTAGTAAGCACACGTTAAAGGAATTAATCATTCATTCCCTGCAGACTGCTTATGTATTTCATCAGGCCATTATCTGATCTGAATAACAAGAACAATTGCATAATAAAACACATTACTGCTGACACTAGCAACTTTCTTCTTTCAACTTTAAAATTGCAACTCCTTCTATATAACACAAAAATCTCATGGAATAATAATAATAATAATAATAATAATAATAACAATGTATTCACCCATCATTATACAGACAAGAGATTCAGTATCAGTAGGGTTTTCAACAACCAGCATGAACTTGGCAATTTTCTTGACCTCTGTGACATAATTATAAGGTTTTCCAAGTCACTCTTAATGTTCACTATGTCTTTGCTTTCTGAAATTCAGGCACAATAAATCTTACTATGTTTGTCACTGTGTAAAACACACCCTATAGTTAAAAGTGTGTAATGGTATGCTGGAACCACCCATAAATGTGACTCCTCATGTACAATCTTCCCGTTAATTTTGTAATATTTTTCACATATAAGATGAAATGACCTCAGAAGTCTGAGGTCACAAGTGAGTAGAGGTCAAATGTGACAAACCACATTTGATCAACTAGTGTTTTCATTTTAAATTGTTCAAATGTGCTTTTACAACCAATAATAGAAATGGCAGCACAAAGCAGTAATAGCTCTAAAAACACCAATTGGGTAACAAATAGAATAATCAAGAAACAATGACATGTCTCTGCTAAAAGATTTCCACCTCTGGTAGCTTCATGGCATCATGGTAGTTCATCACTCTGAAACTTATGTCCTGAGATATCCAGAGCCTTCAATACTCAATAATCATCATTCTAAAAGATGTCTCCATTTTAACCATTGTCTAGAGTAGCTTACTCTTAGAACCTTTTTTTTAAAACAATGTAAAGGAATGGGTTTGCTGTACTTTATTTATTTCAGTTCATACAAAATTAAAAATACTTTAATTCAACCAGTTTCAACAATTTAATTTGATAAACATCTTTAAGCACCATTTGATAAGCTGTTATGTCAAAAAAACAATCACTATGAGGTAAGCAATTATAACTTTCAGTCTGCTTTATAAATTTGATAGGGATTTTTTAAAATTAGAAAAGTATATACTTCACATTGAATTTAAAAAAAAAGTGAAGTTCATGATAAAACAAATAAACTTTTTCCTAATCACCATTCAATGCTACTCACTGCAAGTGGAATTGTCAAGAACTTACAATGTGTGAGAAACCAGTTCTATTTTATCTAGCTTGCAATTCCCACTGTATCTACTGTATATGTAACAATGCAAGAAGTAACAGATTCAGAATCCATTTGGCAGTGATAAAGATAGAAAAAATGCTGAAATGTTATTGATTCACTCTCTCCTCTGCAAAACAAACTGACTCAACTGTATTTTACCTGACATAACATAAACGTTTTATTTAGATATTATAAAATACTGGCAGATGTTGGACTACTTCCCCCCCCCCTTAAGACACCATTAACCCTTTCCTAGGGAACAGTAGAGAGTCCTGCTTGCCCCCTCCCACCCCTCCCCGCTTTTTCTTTCTCTTTTTAAACAGAAATGCTGCAACCACTGACATGGAGATGTTAGCCCCAAGAGGAATAGTGCCTGAAAAAGTTTCTGATGTTGAGCTATTCAGCCTTAGGAGACACCTTCAACCTGTCACTGGCTGCTGAGCCCCTGCCACAGTTTATAACCTGCAGTGTCAAACTCACAGACTCAGCTCTTGCCATTTCCCATGAATTTTACCCATTTCTTTCTCCAAATTAAGTCCCTCCACATTCTCAGCCTGGCTGGGTCCAGAATGTCCTTGTCTCAACCATTAGCTTTCTAGCCGTGAAAATTATCTCAACAAGATTTTCACTTGGTCTTGCAAACCATCTTCTTTAATTTTCCTCTGACCCAATTTTTATTTTTCAATCTTTCTTTCTCTTTCTTTCTTTCTTTCTTTCTTTCTTTCTTTCTTTCTTTCTTTCTTTTTCTTTCTTTCTTTTCGCTTCTGTTCTTCAGAACTAAAGACAACACAACTAACAGAAGTAAGAGAGAAGGATGGAAGTTGGGGTGGATTTACGTTGAAGGTGGCCAGGGAAGTGAGCCAATAGTGTTAGAAGTCTCTCTCTCTCTCTCTCTCTCTCTCTCTCTCTCTCTCTCTCTCTCTCTCTCTCTCTCTCTCTCTCTCTCTCTCTCTCTCTCTCTCTCTCTCTCTCTCTCTCTCTCTCTCTCTCTCTCTCTCTTCTCTCACTCTCCCCCTCTATTGCCCCCCCCACCAGGTTACAGCCTTAGCTCCACCTAACATTTCCACAAGCCAGGCTCCCAATAGCTAGTGAACAATAAGCAAGCATTGCAAACCAGATTCCCAGTAGGGCTGGTACCCACAGCAGAAGTCAGAAGAGTGTCCTCTCGCGAACAAACAAGCAAACAAAAACACTTAGTGAAACACTTCTGGAATAAGTACTATTGAAGTTACATAAGTGGAGTTCTTTCCCCCCCTCCCCTGGTTAAATGAACAAACTGCCCATGCCATTGGGACAGAAAGCTTCCAGCAGACACCTCACTTTCCAGGCAAGAAACAGAAGCACATCTACTTACCAAAGCTGCGGCTTCTTTCTTCCTTGGAAACCCTGAGGAGTCTTCTCTTTCCTTTCCTACCAGTCAGAGAATTGTCTTTCTATTCCACACAGGCCCAGAATAAACTGAAAATTTAAAGAAAGAAAAGGGGGGAACACACGTAAAAATGGGAAAGCCCATTCATAGCAGTCTGTCAAGGTTTTAGGGGGCTTTGGTGGGGCGCTTCGGGGTTCCTGATTGTTTCCAAAGTGGGATCTTCTTCTTCCTTTTTTTTTTTTTTTTTTAATCCGGAGAGAGGAGGGGAAAAGAAAGCAGAAGACACAGAAGGACGCTCCCAAAGAAAGCTTGCTTGGTGAAGGTCTTGCAAAATTATGGTGAAAGCAAAAGTACCTGCACTCGCCCGGCCCAGGCTGGCTTGTCAAGAGCGGCGCTCAATGGGAGGAGGCAAGGAGAGCAGGAGCAGGAGGAGGAGGAAGAGGAGGAGGAGGAGCGGGAGGGAGGGCGGAGGGTTGGGGCTGGGTGGAGAGCGAGCGCGCAGGGTTGGGGGAAGGCCCTGAGAGCCGCTCCCCGGGAGAAACCTCGGAGATGTCGGTGCGGGAGGCGAGAGCTGGTCAGGGCGGCGGCGCTGCCCCACGCGCTCGGGCCGCCAAGTGCGGGCGCGGCGGGGCGGGGAGGCGCGGAGGCGGGGAGCGGGTCGGGGCGCTCCCGCACTGGCTGGCTGCGCGAAGCTCTCCTCTCTCTCCTTCTCTCTCTTTCTCCGGTGGTACACACCCCGGCGCCGTCTCCTCCAGTTGCAGCCTCTGGGTTTGCACGCACTCACCTGCATTTCCTTAACGAGCCACTTGATGGCTGCCAGCGGCGGGGCGGCTTGGAGCCTTCCCCGGGGGCCAGGGGGAGGACGCGGCCGGCCGGCGGACCCGGCGGGGCGCAGGGGATGCTCGGTGTGTCCGCCCGAGATGCCACCATCGGCGGTGGTAGCTATGGATGCGGGACGCGCTGAGCCGGGGCGGGAGAAGGCGGTGGGGGGAAACCGGCGCGCCACCGCTGTGATCCGGGGCTGCCCCGACTCCGAGCAGGTGAACCCCGGAGCCTCTTAGGCCTTGGTGGGGTTCCAGGGAGGTGGGTGGCACGCGGACCGGGGAGAAAGGCGGAAGACTTGCCAGGTACAGGCTACCCCCTCTCCCCACCCCAAACCCCTTCCCGCCAGGAAAAAAAAGGCTCTGTCCGGGTGTGGATGCCCCAGGCGCGCGCTGCCTGGCTGTCCCAGTGCCTGTGGTTCTTTGGTGAATTTTCTTTGCAGGTGGGAAGCTGGCATGGATGAAGGGATGGGTGTTCTGGAAGGGAAGGGACAGGGATGTATCTGACCCTCCAGCCCATTCTTAGGAAGAAGGTGTGTGTGGAGGAGGTGGGGGTGTAGCAAGGGGGCCGAGGTTGGCTTAGGATGGAGATGGACATACTTCATCACAGATATGGCATGCCGTCTTTATTTCTATTTATTTATTTATTTATTTATTTATTTATTTATTTATTTCTGTGAGGTCCTTTGACATTTTGGTCGGGCTAGAAGGAGGGAGAGAGACACAGGAGGTTCTTTCTTCTGCCACAAGTGCTGGCATGTGGAGAAGGGGACTGATTGTGTAAAGAGTTGTGCCACCAGTCAGTTTCCATATGCAGCAAAGGACGCACACAGGTAAACATAAATACATAAGTAAAGAGTAATGATAATAATTAGCAAAGATGATGAACACGAAGGGAAAGATTTCCCCTTTCTTTCGGTACCCCCGTGAAGAGTGGAGTGGAGCTGTGCTTTGTTGGTCTTGGAAAACGCGACTAAACTTCACCCAGCGCACAGCTGAGAGGAAGGGGTGGTGGGGTGGGCTGGGGGAGAGATGGAGGCAGCCAGCTTCTGTCACTTCGCCATCATTTATGTCTCCTCAGAACACAGAGACAGAGCAAGACACTGAGCATTTTCTTGCCTATAGCTAAAAAAAATGGCAATGTCACTCCGTTAAGAGGGGAAAGAAAAAAAAAAAAAGAGGTAAAACAGTTATCCTGATGGCGGATATGCCATCAAGACACTCTGGGTATCCTCCTCCTGGGAAAGGTATGGTAAAACCGGTTTACTCTCCTTTAGGTACTCTAGTAGAATTGCTACTCTGGGGCATAGGGAAATAAAGCTTTTCCCCTGGGTCCTCTTAATTTCTCTTTCTTTTCTCTTTTTTCTTCTTCTTCTTTGTTTTTTTTTTTTAATTTCCATGCCTGCTCCTTGCTTTCCCAGACCTTTCAGTCTTCAGTAGTGACTCTTCTAAACTAATCCCCTGCCATATTCCCTTGCTTGTCACCCCTAGAACCAAGGAACTCACCCAGACATAAAGGCTCACATTATAATCCTAACCACTTAAAACTATTCTTAGAAACCATGCATAAATGAAATGGTTACATACCA
Organism: Megascapheus bottae; assembly: GCF_031878675.1. NCBI lineage: Eukaryota > Metazoa > Chordata > Mammalia > Rodentia > Geomyidae > Megascapheus > Megascapheus bottae. The sequence continues at coordinate 41,643,340 of NC_143511.1, forward strand.
TGTACAAGTGTGTGTGTGTGTGTGTGTGTGTGTGTGTGTGTGTGTGTGTGTGTGAGACACCTGTGTGTCTGTAATCACATGAACCACTCGTCTTATGTGTTGTCTGACCAAGGTGTTGACTAACTCCTTTTTAGCATCTTCTCTCACTCCCACGGGCTCCCTCTCCTTTCCTCTCTTCTTCCTCCCCCTTCTCCCTCTCTGCATGAATACACACCACTCATTCTGTCTCAGTTCCTTCCTGTTAGTGTTCAATAATGGTTTTACATGAACTTTCTGTTAGGCAGCCTCAGAAGACCAGCAGGGAGCTGATCAGCAGGAGAGATGCTGGGACTCCAGGATGCCCCGAGAGTTCCTGTCATCACTCACTCATTACATCCACTACTGTGCTTAATGCCAAGTGGCAGCAGCATTGTTTCCTCTCTTCTGTCCCATGGATGGCGTTGTGATGGTGATAGTCACTTTTCCTGGTGCGGTTGCAGTCACTGTGGCCACGTTTCCCTCTGGGCTGCTGCTTCGGGTGGTTTAAGCAAAGCGTTTGGCCCGTTTTACTGTGTTCCCATTTCCATCCTTCCCTTGACAATCGTGTGTGTATTTTAAATAAAGATTTCATTCTGCCAACCCGCAGGAAGCTTTTAACAAGACGCAGCTGAGCGTGTCGAGATCTGATATTTTTTTTTACTGCTGTATGGGGGTGTGCAGCAACTTGAAACTCATCTGTACTCCAGCTGAATGCTGGACTCTCACGCACAGTGTTCCCTGGGCTTGACTTAAGCTTGTTCCTCCACACCTCTGCTTTGGTGCCCTCAGGAAGAACAAGGGAAGGTGGAAGCTGATGGAAGGATGAGAGTTTTGCTCAGCCACTGCCTCCCACCCTCATTCCTGCTTCACCACTCCACTGGTGTTAATTGAGATGAGGTCATTTAAAAATGTATTATTATTATTAACATTATTATTATTATTATTATTGATCTTGAGAACTGAATGGAGTTGCCTTTCTTGAGAGTGATTGTACTGAACCTGAGGAATTAAAAGAATGTATCTGCCTATTTTTACCTGCTAAGATATTGGGGTTATATTGCTCTTTCAACAAAAACTACATGAGGTTATCACTGCATTGTGACTTAAAAGCCAGTATCCTCTAAATTCATTATCAGTGATTCATGTATGCAAAGACACCACATTAAATATGTTATAAAAATCAGTTTTTTTTAAAAAGAACTGTGGGAAAGGATAACAATATATATTTCTGAATAGGCATTTCTTAGTGGATTCTCCTTATGGGCACAGATTTCTTTGGTATCAAGGATTAATTTTCTTTTTTTGTTAGTCTTATAATTTTTTTAAATCAGTCTGCTCTAAGTATTCTCTAAATTCATATTTGGATATTAGATTTTTGAGGGAATGGTACTTTCTTCTCTCAGTTTGTAAATCAGGCTTAGCACTACATTGATAGCAACACACAGCAGTAATTTGCTGTTCTATTATATTTTTAAATATTTAAACACCAGAAGAAAACTTCCAGATTATACAGTACTCCTTATGATACAATTGTTTTTCTTTTTTCTGCCTTGTTTTCAACTAAGAATTAAGAATGAAAGAAGTGCCACTCCATGATAAGGTGTGTTTATAAGGCAATACACTTTTGACCTCACTATCCATAGATTAATCAACAGTAGTGTCTATTACTCATAGGCAACCCTAGTCCAAAACTATCAGGGTTTGTCTTGACTCTTTCAAAAATTAACCACTATTATAACTGAATAATACTATAAGACTTTTATTGTGTTTTTTAACATTTTGCCATGGTTAATTTATAGATACTTAGGTATACATGTAAAGTAATTAAACAGATAGCAACCAGAATATGTAGTATAAATATACATGGATTCAGGCATCATCAGGTCCATGACAGCTTAGGGGAAGCTACTATACTGAAGTAACCTTTCAAAGTTTTCCATTTTTGCTTGTTTTTATTTTCTGTTCTTCACTGTTACAGAAATAGTTACATAAAGCCATTCTTCCTTCAGCTTTCCTTCTGATATTATATTAGTTGGCAGAAACTTTAAGCAGAACTAATTTTATAATGGTAATGTATTATAAAATCATACTCTTAATGAGTCAGACTGTCCAGGCTTATTTCATACAGAACAAACATAATTCCTCACTCTTCAAGTTTTTGTTTGGTTAGTGAAATCATTGTTGTAGTTTACCAAATGAGTCTCCATTAAGTAATTTCTTAAGGACACTTTGCTATCAGTAAAACCAATGGGAATTCTTACAGCACAATGTGAAACCATCAAATGTAAGGAGTCTTAATATTGAAGTCATGTTGTAATATTGAAGTCATGTTGTAGGCTGAAAGAATATCATGTTCAGTAAGGAATACAGGAAAAAGAAGAAAATATTAACATTTCTCCAAGAACTGATTTTTCTACTTTATAGTTAGTCTTCTAAAGATTCTTTTCCCTTTCTTCCTTCCTTCCTTCCTTCCTTCCTTCCTTCCTTCCTTCCTTCCTTCCTTCCTTTCTTTCTTTTCTCCCTTCTTTCTTTCTTTCTTTCTTTCTTTCTTTCTTTCTTTCTTTTATTTATTTATTTTTTGCCAGTTCTGTGTGTTGAACTCAGGACCTAGGCACTGTCCTTGGTCGTTCTCTCAAGGTTAGCACTCAAGCCACAGCACCACTTCTGGCTTTTTCTACGTATGTGGTACCAGGGAATTGAACCCAGGGTTTCATGAATGCTAGGCAAACATGCTACCATTAAGCCATGTTCCTGGTCCTAATCTACATTTCTATTTGAATCAGCATATTGTTTTATCTTCAGATTACAAACCCTTTTGTTCCACATATTTATTGTCATAAAATAAAAAGGAACAAAATAAATGCATTATTTAACTAACTTATTTACAAACCTCTGTCCTTCTTACAATGCTATTATAAAACTAAATTTTCATTTGTAAATTTGCTCATTCATATAATTGTTCAATATATGCATCTTTATTTCTTTTCCACCTTACCTCCAAAGAGAAGAATAAATATAATACAATGCATCACCTCTCTTTTACAATAGAGGGTTAGTTTCTTTTTTTAAAGACTTAAAAAATTTTTTGTTATATACTCTATTAGTGAGTGCACAAGATTGTATTTCTTCAAGTGGTAAATGAAGCACATGATAATATTTTTCTGATTCTTCTTAGAAGCTTGATATCATCTGTCCTTTGGAGGATTCTTATTCTTACGACGTCTGTGATATCCATGAGGATACCAGTGATACTTAGTAGTAAAGAACATTTTGCTAAGTTATTCCATCATGGGTCCTTGTTCATTTTTTTCTTCCAGTCTGTTTTCAGCACTTGATCATGTTTTTCTCCATTATTATGCACAGGATTTGGTCAAGGGAGGGGTTTAGTGTGTTCATAGGGAATAGACACAGAAGGGTGATAGTATGCTATTGTCCTCCCATCAGATGGCAAAGCAAGCTCCATTTTGCAATTATAGTGAACTGAAAGACGAGAACAGGCAGATTAATGACAAAGACAAAATAAAGCTCGATTTGGGATTGGAAGTAAATGCTTCAAGATAGTTAGTTCTTTTGATATCATGCACTTTACTGCTGCTGTTATGGTGTATCGGGATGATTATCAGGCAAGGCGAAAAAAGATATTTTCAAAGAAACCCCCTTTCAAATCTGCTTCTAGGCATCCCAATTTTCACTCCACAGAGCCCACCATCTTGCCTCAATCTAGAGGATTAATTTCTCTGGAAACTTTAGAAGATTTCCCTCTGTTTTAGTAAAGGAAAAAATATTTTTCAAGTACTTATTCTTGACCTTTTGTTCATATGCATTGATATTGTGGCAAGATAAATTATATTAGCATTCATTTCTATCAAAGGTTTATGCATATTTTAAGCATATAAAAGTAAAAAATAAAAGGATGAAATATGAAAACTGTAATACTATGGGACTGTTTTTAGCTATTTCTAATTTATAAGTTATAAGTGAATTAAAATCTTATTCATTTTCTCTGTAAATTATCTAAATTAAAAAAGTTAATACAGGTTTTTAAATTGATTTTTCCATGCACCCATCAATATCATAACACAGGAGATGATTAAATCCCAGCACCTTGACCTTCATTCTGTCTCACAGCTAAAGCTTGCAAACCTAAAGTGAGTGAAATCTTCACTCACTAATACTAATGAATAACAGAATTTTAGGTATCCTTTCTCTGCCTCATAAGTTAGAGAACAATGTTAATTTAAGACTATAGTACAGAGAATTGTGTTCTTAAATGTCTACATTTACAAATAAGTATAGGAGTGATTTCTAGATGAATTCATTCTTTAAATTAAATTACAGCATATGTGTATTCTTGAGCTTATCTTTATAGTATAGAAAGGGTATTGTCAAGGTGTGGTCCTAACTGATTGAAATGGGACACGGAAAAATTGCTTTTGCATCCTGAATGGAGAATGGTCATTTAGAAATCAACAAAGGTGAAACCCATCTCAAAGGAAGTCTTCCACAAAATGCTCTGTGTAGTGAAGTGTCATCTATTCAAGGGTCTGCAGCTCTTTTGCATCCCTAGAGCAAATCAGGGATTTGCTTTTTTTTTGATCAGTTCTAGTTCCTCATTTGCCTAGATGTGATATCCTGTGAAACTGGAAAATAGATACAGTGACTGGAAAAAAATGGGAGGAATTTAGAACGAAAATGAAGGGACTCAGACTTAGAAAAAGACTCTGGGATTTTTAGGAAATATAGTGAAAAAAGATACAATTTAAGGCAGTTATAAAATGATAATCTCCAAGTGCCTACAGATAGGGAAAAATCAGAAAAGAGAAAAGCACTATGTTTTGTAAAAGTGCCACTGAGGGAGATGACTCCAGTTCTCTTAATAATTCTTTCGTAGGGCTCACTCTCAGAGAGTGGATTGCATTTTTATTACTTTTCTCCCATTTGATCTAAGATTCTTTATTTCTTTGGACAGCCAAAAGCTCTTATATTACACCAAAGAGAGCCTGGATTTGTGGGGGGAGTTATGCACATATGTATACAGAAAGGCACACAAAAAGTCAAAATTATGAATAAGAACTAAATTATCTATGAAGAATCAAATCAATAATTTTAGGTATTTTTATTTGCAAAGATGTCACCCTGACTCTATTTATTGATTTTTAAGCACACCCATGAATCACAAAACTCTAGAATGTATTTGTCCCCCTTGTTTACAACATATTGTGTTAGGATTCCACTGTCATAAACAGATAAGATCAAAAGTGATGCAGGCCCATCTGATGGTTCATTTGACACAACCTACACATTTTTTTAGTGTAGTGGAAAAGAAAGCATCCAGTTTCAGGGAATTTAACCAAACAGACTGTGAGAGCCTGTTTTGTAGATGACACATCTATCATAGAGAGGCTAAAATGACTAAGCCTGCAAACAAACATAATTCAGAAGTTCAAGACCACAGCTAAGTACAAATAATGGGAGTTCAATATTTAATCAAGTGCATGAGATAACATTACAGCTCATATAATCATGCAGATTATTGAAAGAAACTAGATGTTAGCATGATATAATAATGATATACAATGAAATACTAAATTGAAGGATCCACTGGGCCCTGAACGCTCATTCCTGCAATTCTAGCTACTAAAGCAGCTGAGACCTGAGGACTGTAGTTTGAAACCAGCTTGGGCAAAAAGTCCATAAGACATTTTTCTTAAAAATTAATTAAGACTTAGAAAAAATCATATTAATAAAGTAAGCCACACTCAGGCTCAATGGTTTCCCTTATTTGCAATGATTAGTACAAACCTTGGAGTCTTCTAGCAGTGGATTACAATAGAATAAAACCTAGATTCATAAGGACATATAGGAGGAGGCTAAATGAAAAGACTTCCAGAATATGGAAACAAGAGGCATATAATGTGGGATTTTTGTTCTTAATGTACTATATTATTTCTCATCTCTTTTGTTGTTCCTTAGTTATTCTCATATTGTTACCGTATCTTATCTTGTTATCTGGTATATTGTATATATGCTTATTTGAAATAAGAAAGGGAAGAGGGAAAACAAGATGAGAGGAGGGAGTGGGGGTAGGGAAATGGGACAAAAACATGAGAAGGGATATCAATATATGTGAAGTAATGTACCCTCTCTCTGGCAGATATAACTGTAACCCTTCTATTAATTACAATAAATTAAAAAAATAATTTTATTGGCAGGGTGATATACAGATACAGAGGGATTACAGTTGCCTAGGTAAGGTAATGACTATATATTTTTGTTGTTGTTGTTGGTAGTGGAGCTTGAACCCTGGACCTCGGCTCTGTCCCTGAGCTCTTCAGTTCATGTTCCCCTGAGCCACAACCCCACTTCCTGTTTTCTAGAGATTACTTGGAGGTAAGAATCTCATGTTCTTTAGTGCCTGGGCTGGCTTTGAACTGTGGTCCTCAGATCTCAGCCTTCTCAAGCTAGGATTACAGGAATGAGCCATCTCCATCGGGCCAGTGAGTACATTTCTTGTCAAACATTGTTATCCCTCTACTCCATCCCCCCAAGTCTTAAAATTCATTTCCAACATGTTGTCTTTTATCCTTGCTGAACTGGTTCACCATTTCCCCTTTCCTATCCCAAATCAGATAAACATATGCACAAGACACAGGTGATCAAAATCAAATACAATGACAATGGGATCAACCAAAGAGTGGACAATAAAGAAAAAGAAATAACTTCACATAGTGGATTACAAACAACAAAGAAAAACATCTTGTTTCCTTGTTTTGAAGTTCATTTCAATCAGCATCATCTTCTATGGTGATATGTACATAGCTATTGAGCTATTATGAGCCTCTACTAGGACTATTCTAGACAAACATGAGTGGATCAAGAAAATGTTGTGCATATACACACAAGGAATTCTATGCTCCCATCAGAAAGAATGACATCACCCCATTTGTAAGGAAATGGAAAGATTTGAGAAAAAAAATCATATCAAGTGAAGTAAGCCAGACCCAAAGAAACAAGACATTCTTTTTCCAATAAAGTACTCAGAAAAAGCCAGAAGTAGTGTTGTGGCTCAAATGGTAGAGTGCTACCTTCAGCATAAAGAGGCTCAGGGACTGCGCTGAGAGAGAGAGAGAGAGAAAGAGAGAGAGAGAGCGAGAGAGAGAGAGAGAGAGAGAGAGAGAGAGAGAGAGAGAGAGAGAGAGAGAGAGAGAGAGAGAGAGGAAGAAGAAGAAGAAATAGAAGAAGAAGAAGAAGAAGAAGAAGAAGAAGAAGAAGAAGAAGAAGAAGAAGAAGAAGAAGAAGAAGAAGAAGAAGAAGAGGAGGAGGAGAGAAGAAAGAGAAGATGATGAAGAAGAGGAGGGAGAGGAGGAGGATGAGGAGGCTGAGGAGAACAAGGACGAGGGCAAAGGCGAGGTAGAGAAAGAGAACAAGGAGGAAAAGACAATGGATCAAGACTAGCTGTTCATGCCTGAAAACCCAAGTCCTTGGGAAAAGGAGGTAGTCGGATCTTGGTCTGAGGCCAGCTTTCTCAAAAGCATGAGATCTTATTTGAAAAACAGTAAAAATGAGCTCCAGAGGTGACATAATTTATCAAATATACAGATGAGCTTGATTTCAACTACAGAAAAAGTCTTCAAATATTTGTAACTTTTGTAAAGTTATCATAAACTATCTGGGATGAAAGAAAGTTGTAGACAGCCAGCTGTGTCATGCTGGAATTATTATACAGGAATGTTTGTAAAAATTTCTGAAAATAGTAAATATTGTCAAGAAAATGTAGTGCTGAATATTTCCATATCTACACTCTTGCCAACATTGTCAGATTATTCCAGAACTAGGATATGCTATGAATCCATAAAAAAATAAATGAAAAAAAGGAAAATACCTTGAAATATTGTGAACAAGCTGCATTGGTTGTCTAGACAAGGGAAGGAAGATCTTACTTTTAGACGTACACTTAGTAAGCAAGGCAATGCAAATTTGTGTATTCAGATATTTAAATTCACTTAATGATGAGTAAACAAGATATAAAATATGAGGAGGCATTCAGAGGAAATTATTTTATTAACTGTTCAAAAATAAAGAGAAAACAAGATTTAGGAGACCTATGTTCACTATTAATAAGAATATATGGTAATTTTGGAGGAAAAAAGTGTTAAAGCCAATAATAAGCTATTACATGATATCAGATAGCTTTTTTTAAAAAAAAAAAATTTACCAGCCCTGGGCTTGAGCTCAGGGCCTGAGCATTTTCCTTGGACTTTCTCAAGGCTAGAGCTCTACCACTTGAGCCACAGCACCACTTCTGGCTTTTTTCTATGTATGTGGGGTACTGAGGAATTGAACCTGGGTCTTTGTGCATGCTAGGCAAGCACTCTACCCCTAGGCCAAACTCCCCGCCCTCAGATAGCTTTTTTAAAGAACAGGGAGATATAAAATAGACATAGATAAAACTTAAAAATATAAAGAGTTGGGACCGGGAGTTTGGCCTAGTGGTTAAAGTGCTTGCCTAGCATGCATGAAGACCCGGGTTCGATTCCTCGGTACCACATACATAGAAAAAAGCCGGAAGTGGTGCTGAGACTCAAGTGGTAGAGCTCTAGCCTTGAGAAAGTCCAAGGACAGTGCTCAGGCCCTGAGCTCAAGCCCAGGACTGGCAAAAAAAAAAAATATATATATATATATATATATACATATATATATAAAGAGTTTCAAAATTGTAAGTTACAGACTGAATTTCAGAACTAGAAATAACATAGAATGGAAATAGATTCATATCTACTACTACTACTACTACTATTAGTATTCAATTCCTGGATTTGAACTCAAGGCCTAAGCACTGTCTTTGAGTTTATTTTTGGTCAAGGCTAGTATAGTACCACTTTTAGTCACAGCACAATAATTAATTGTAATTAATTAGAAATCTGAATCTCATGGAATTTTCTACATATTCTGGCTAAGATCTCAGTCTACTGAGTAGCTAGGATTACAGATATGAGCCACCTACATCCAGAAATAGCTGTATTCTTATGGAGAAAAATATAATTTTTTTCAGTTTTTTATTAAAGAATTTATTAATGTTGATTTTAACATCATATTTTAAATGACAAGTTTAACAAACAAGTGTTCAAGGAGGGAATCTGTATTTACAATCACTGGGACTTAGTATATAGAACTTAATCAAAATTAGGCTAAGGGTTTGTATGTCATAGAAACATATTAATTTATGAAATAAAACATTATGCCTATAAAGTCATAGATTTTTATGTCTATATAGTTATGTTTATATTTCCATTACCATGAGAAAAATACAATTTAAGTAGTATTCGGGGTTAAGATGCAGTTTCACAAAATGTCTTTAAAGACAGAAGCAGTTTGAATAATATTAATTAAAATACAAATGTGTGTATGTGCATTGTTTCCAAGTAGAATTTATAAAAGAGACAAAATTAAATAATTAGTACATGCAAATATTTATCTACCTCTAAGCAGACTGATATCATGCAATCACTATTTTTAATTTTGCCATATTCCATGCTTCCATGCTATGTGTGTCTGTGTGTATGTGTGTGTATACATCGCTGAAGGGTGGGGGTAGAGAGAGAGGAAAAGTGATAACTAATGTTCCTTTTTGCTTGAAAAATTACACAAAATCAAATTTGAAAGAAGTCTTTATTTATTTTGTAATTATCTCCAGATATTCCTACTGCAATAAGATTTGTAAAGATTTATTTGCTCATTTTAGCTTTCTTGACAAAACCTTGCTTCCATGATCAAAGTGAATAAAATGTTAACCAAAATGCCAGAAATAGAATAATATAAAAGTTCAAATATATGGTCTTTAAGGGTTTTGTACAAATACATTGTTTTTTCTAGGTTCCCTCAAATTGTTCGGAACTGTGCTGCAGGACTAACTTCAAATATTTAAATGATAATTTGTTTCAAATTGGATGTCCCCGTAAAATCGTCAGTTTTAACAATTCAATTTGAAAGAAAATTGCAAAGAATAAGAGAAATCTATTGTAGTCTTTTTTCATTTTCTATTTACAATGGAAATCCTTTAAGAAAGATGAAACTGTAATAGGGAATGTTTGTAGATTATTTCCCTCCCCTTTTAAATTTTTCAGTTGGCACAAACCCTTTTTGAAATAATCTGCCATTTTAGAGTATTCCCTAGATAAGATACTGGATTTTCCTGTTACAAGTAGCCAGTTTCCTATGTGGTTTTAGTGGCTTAAACATTTGTCCAGAATGAGCAAAACAGAAACCACCGACCTGTATCAAACATACCACCAAAGAACCACTGGAATCAAGCAGCTTTTAGTCACCATGTACCTCAGCTCTCTGAGAATATAATTTCACAAGTAGCAATTTTTTTCTTTGTGTTTAATTTTACTTTCATTTAAATGTCTAAGACTGAACTATGTGAGCAGTCCTCTAAACTGCCTTCATTACATACAAAATAATCTGAGCTTCTCATTTCCATTTTAGAGAGGAGTCAGCATTTGAATCTGAATCCTTACCTGTCCTTTACTTCTCTGGGCAGATTTTTCAGTTTTACCAGGTAAAAGTTTCGTGAGAACCCAAAGATCAAATTTTGGAGGTGTCAATTCCTGTCATTCCGAGTACTTGACATGGGGTGAACATGCTGGCATCTTTTAGTAGTGTATTGTCTGGCTATATATACTATGCAAAATTTCTTCCCAATCAGATGAGAATAATACTGTACATCTTTTGGTTTCCTTTTCTATTAATTGTGTACAAATATGGTTGCATACAGAGCTGCTCTGAGGAATGAGGTATATAAAATACTAGTGTACGATTAACTTTCTGTTGACAATATTGCTTACTTTTCCTTGCTGACATTTCATTCCTTAAAGTGCTACTCTGGCTTAAGCATTCCATGTTGTTCAAAACCTGCTCTGAAATTACTCTTCACTAATAATTCTTCCTAACATACGTTATTGACAGTATTTATCTGGTGGCCACACTTTTTATACCAAAAAAACTTTGGGGGTTATGGAAAGATAGATCATCTTATTTACTTCTTCCCATCTTGCAAGGATGTGATTGAAGAGGTTTAGAAAATGTCATCTGAAGAGGGATGCAATTTGGAATACCCATGTCACAGTTTGGCTGTGGAGCTGGCCAGAATTTTCAGCAACACAATAGCAGAGACAATTACTCACAATGGGAAAGAGGAAGAGCCTGGGACACAGTGACAAAAGGAGGCCAGGCCTCTTTTAGTTAGTTCTTAGCTTTCCTTTTCCCTTTCTTTGCTCAGGCTTATAATAAAATTGACAAAAATCAATCCTCTCCATTTTAATGTAAAGACATGCCGAGTGATATACTTGAACATGGATGGATGATTTCTACATTTTTCAATTAATCGAGCCTAATCCCACACAGGTGTTTTCCTATCACAAAAGTATAATCACATTAGTCTGTGAAAAAAATGTGTTAGGAGATAAGTGAGTAAAAACTGTAGGGGATGGGAGGGAGAAATGGATTGTAGAAAACTTCAAGCATTCCTGCAATGAAAAGGAAATTCTGATGGATTCATTTGTTTTATCAGCAATAGATTCCTAGGAGAAAAAGAGCATAAAGAAGAGAAACTGAAACAAGTAATATATATTTTTAAGTAGACAAAGTATTTAAAATGAGTTAAGTTCCTGCAAATGTATTTAAAAAGAGAATGTAAAAATGGTGACTTAAAGATTACAAAATTACATTTAAATAGTGGTTATCTTTGCCAGGTTAAATCTGGAGATGAATTTCTATTTCTTCTTATATTTTGTGCTCATGAATGGGCATCACATTGGCTAAGCAGCATCACTTCTTTATATTTCCTCCTGTGTAAGGTTGAATTATTTGCAACTCTTCAAAAATATTTTATTTGTATAAAGGGGCTTCAGCTTCAGAAATCTGTTTATATATGCCATGCATCTTGATCAATGTCAGTTCTTCCCTTGTTCTCCATCTTTCTCAATGTATCCATAACCTCAAATTATATAGTTTAACTTTTACATAGTGTACATTGAACTTAATGGTTCCCATCACTCACCCTCCTTCATTTCATTCCTTTGCCTCATTTCCTTACCATCTGTCATAGGAAGACAGAACATGTTTCATCTTCTTGGTAACAACTCTTTTGTTTTTTTCTTTATTCTCTTTTCTTCCCCCCCCCTTTTTTTTTCTTCCAGTATTGGGTCCTGGGCATGGGCACTGAGCCTCTTCATGCTCAAGGCTAGCACTCTACCACTTGATTCACGGTACACTGTTGGATTTTTTAGGGTAATTTATTGGAGATAAGAGTTTCAAGGAGATTTTTCTAGTTGGGCTGGCTTTGAACCTCAAATCTCAGCTTCTTGAGTAGCTAGGGCTATAAGAAACCAACCACTGGCATTGGCCAGTAACTTTTCATGTGAAAAATATATCTATCTGGTGAAATCCTGAAAATATTCATGAGCTCTACAATCTCAAATATAATAATTAAAACAATAAAGCAGTGCAAAATGCCAAAATTTCTCAAGAAGTCTGCATGAGTAAGCCCACATCTGTGTCATATGTGTTTAGATTTTATTTCTAAAATTGTTCCCTCTGCACTCACTTGTATACATCCATATATCCCAGAGTAAATAATAAAAAAATCATATGTGCATTAAACTAAAATGATAAATCACAAATGGAAACTTAATCACCAATGTGAAAGTGCTTGTTTGGTCATTTCATATTTAGAATCCTATGAGAATAAGATTTCTTGCTTCCCTTGCCACTGTCAGGAGGTGTTGTGGTTAACACTTCAAGTTGCCTACCAACAGAGGCAGTATATCTTTCTCCTTTAATTTGCATAGATGCAGTTATTCATCTTCCCAGTACTGGTGTAAACAGTGATGATCAAAGGAAACTAGGTGGAGTTACCTGGTGGGGCTCCCTGTGAAATATTTCAGAAAGCAACTATGTAGTTGTGTTCTTTTCAACTTCCTGTCTTCTTGTCAGGAACCTGGATAAAATGGTGCCCAGTTCACTGAATGCCACAGAGAAGGCTGATTGAAAAAAGGAAGTTAGATACATGAACTCAGTGTACCTGCTGCTGCCCTAAATCTCCACACACCTTAAAATCTTATTCCACGGAAAACTATGTTTCTATCAGTTTATGATACTGTTTGAGGGAGCAATTACTTTTGCCCAATGCCAAAAGAGATCAACATCAATGCTGGGATGATCTTAAAAATTTTAATATCCAGAAATGCTCAATTATGACATATTTTGGGATATAAATATGGTAAGGATATATAAAAACAAGTTAAATTCACATACTAAAATCTTCCAAACTAAGAAAGGAATTAAAAAACACAGTATAGCTAGTGAATCAGATTTATACTGAATACAATTAACTCTCTATCAAAAGAGGCAATGAAAAATCTTTCTTTAGGCAATATATTTAATTTATTATTCATGATATTTCATGTATACATACACATTCAATCACAAATGTGTATTCATATATTATATAGGCATTTGTAAATATGTGGATTATGATCAAAATCTAAGGGATTAGAGAGAAAAATTAAATGTACAAAGTGGTGAGAAAAGAATAATATCTTGGCTACCAACTCGAGATCACAAATATTCTACTTACTACATTCATTTAAAATCATTTGTTAGCTTTATGTCAAAGAAACTTTGTGAGTCCACATTAAGAAAATAATACAAAGGTAAAAGCACTTTAAGGCAATTATACCTTTCAAAGAAGATTAACTAGTATGTGTTCATTCCAAATAATATGGAAGTAATTATTATTCAGTTCTGCTAAATTATATATCTTGAGTTGTTTCTTCATAATATTTCAAAGTTAAAAGGAAGTTTCAGAATATGCTTCTTTTGTCCATTTTAAGAAAACAAAGTCCTACGACGGGATGAAATTGTTCAATGACTTCATTCAACTCCATTTTTAAAAACAGATTTAATTTGAATGTTTCTAGTTACTAAAAGTATTTGAATTGTTTTCTCCAATCTTGTAATTAAAAATAGCTAAGCAAAGGCCTCATACCTAAAATATTCCAACAACTCAAAAAATGAATCACTCTAAAACTAATCTCCAAAGAAACAACCATCCCATCAAAAGATGGGCCAAATACTTAAAGGGAGTCTTCTCTGAAGAAGAAATAAGAATGTACTATAGATATAGTAAGACAATAAATGAAAAGACCTCGGGGATATAGAAACAAAAGCCATATATTGAGTGTTTGTTGTCCTTAATGTACAATGTTATCTCTCATCTCCTTATATCTGGTGAATATAAAGTAACCCTTCCATTAATTACAATTAAAATATATGAAGAAAAAGAAATAAGAATAGCCTATAGACATATGAAGAAATGTTCAACATCTCTGGCCATAAAAGAAATGCAAATTAAAACAACTCTGACATTCTACCTCATTCCAGTTAGAATGGCCATGATCAAGAAATCTAATAACAATAGATGCTGGCAGGGATGTAGCCATGAGGATTAATTACAACAAAAAAATATATGGAAAAAAATAGTCAAGAACACTGCAACTGAGTTGTGGCAGAGATAAAGTTCTGATATAAAGATATCATAATCTAAGAAAATTATGAATATATGTGAAAAACATTAGAATTCACCATTTATCCAAATATAAGAAAGAACAAATATTCTTGAATCAACTGAGTGGGTAGTGAATTGTTTCTTTTACATGTTAGAAGTTAAAACTAAAGACACTTTCCTATTAATATTACAGAACACTATTGTTAATTCAATATATCAAACTTTCAAATAAAAATATATTTTATAGGACATGTTCTCTCTGCATCCTCTGAATCCAGTTGATCAATGAAATTTGCAAAGATTTAACTACTAATATTTTGTCCTTGTCTTTTCTATGAACTCCTGGGACTCAAAAGACCCTGCAGTAGGTAGACAACACTTCTTTACAATAATGCTTTGAAAACTAAGACAAATGGAGATAACAGAATTTGATTGACAAATTAACTGATTGTGACTTCTTATAGGAATAGCAAATAAAACTACTATATCTCATTGTGGCTGGATGTTTTTGTTTCTAGGTGTACATTGAGCATTGACTGAAAGAATCAGCAACCAATTTCCAAAAGCAGGTATTGAGTTATGTTTCCTTTAAAGTATCTCATGCTTCACTACTGATGGTTTTCCCTGCTTCTATTGGTATCCTTTACTGTTGAGGGTAAAACAGTGATGGGGAGGGACAATTATTATATGAATACAAAAATAACCAAATCCATACACAAGAGTCATTGCCCTGGGAATGAATGGAAGGAGTTAAAAAGATTTAAGGAGGGGAAGTGGCAGGGAGACATAAAGACACTGGATCTCTCCTGTATTTTTAAACACATGATCCAGCAAAGAGAAACATCTAAGCAATCACAAAAATCTTCAGGATAGTGGTTCATATTTGGGCTTCAGAGGTAAGTTTCAGAGATTTTTTAAGAAATCTTCACAATGATATGTATACATCACCCCCTCCCCCAAAGGTACTCACATGCATAAGTGCCCCCCACATATAACCAACAAATATGACATGTAGTGACACAGGGTCAGATTCAAGTTGATTCATACAGTGAAAGCTGGTCACCATGGGAATAGATTCCTTCTTAATTTCAAATTGTAACATTGCTGGGGAAACTTACGTGTAAAATTTGGGACAGTGTTTCTACTATTTTCTTTTTTTAATGGTTGGGTAATATTTAGTGTGTATGTAAGTGAAAATTTAGACACATCACTTTAAGGTATCTTTATGTTCTCCAAACCAGTTGGGCCAATTTATCCTTAGGATCAGCTTTTAATTTTTAGTTGTTCCTTGACACTGTATTTATTATGTTCAGTAAAATCAAATGTTATTTAGAATTTTATTAATTTCTTAAATTCAAAAATATATTTTAATTCAATACAAAATATAACACTTTATTGCATAATATAAGGAAATTTCTGACACATAATTCCATCTCAGTCTCTAGCAAATAACTCATAACAACTTAAAAGATCTTATTTAGTTTGCCGTTCATGTACATATACATATGCTAAGTTTTTAATGAAATCTTATTTTGACAGTTTTCTTTTTATTTTGCCAGTCCTGTGCTTGAGCTCAGGGCCTGAGCACTGTCCTAGGGCTTTCTCAAGGCCAGAGTTCTACCACTTGAGCCTCAGCACCACTTTCAGCTTTTTTCTATGGATGTGGTATCAAGGAATTGAACCCGGGTCTTCATGAATGCTAGGCAAGCACTCTACCACTAGACCAAACTCCCAGCTCTTTTAATGACTTTTTAGACAGTAAACTTTTTGAAAAATCCCCTTCAATTTCAATTCTATACATTAAAATGACTGATTTATATTTAACTGAATAATATTCCATAAAGTTAATTAATGGTACGAATGTTGGGGCCATATAATATTTAGTTTAATATGATTAGTGCTTCAAATATAATATGTAAATGCACACACAGATACACACACACACAAACGCATAATCTGTTGCATGGGAATGAATACCATAGTAATTTTATTAGTAAGAACATTGTACTAAAGAAAATAATTTCTTCAGTATTTCCATACTTTCTGAGTCACTCTTTTACTAGTGGACACTTAGGAAATCTTTAATATTTCCACCACTATAAATAATCTATGTTATAAAACTGAAATTAGACTTATATAGTACAAAGAACTGTAAGATTAACTTCTAGAATTATAGCTTACTTGCCCTTCAAAAGTGCTTACTTTCTCCATATGACATCGACTAATTTAAATCTCTTAATGTTTTTGCCAATATGATAGGTAGCAATTTATATTGAACTGACATTTTAATTTATCTTTTTTGATGAAAATTATCAAGCATACTTTCAGAACACTTTTATGATACAAATATATATTTTTTACCTACAGTTTCTGGTCATTTTGTTTCCATCCATTTGTGTCAGTTTATTCTTACTGATTTACAATTGTGTTCCTTGACTTTTGTGGTGGAAATATGACAATAATTATCATTCTCTGATCGATTGCACTATTTATTTCAACACAGGTTTATCATGCACTACTACCAATCCTTGACAGAGTAGATGGGGCTACTCAGGATCATACCTCTTAGGATTGTTTATGAGCTCTCTTAAGTATGACTATGTTTGGCCAGGGTTTACCGCAGGAGGCTAGTAGAAACTATGATGTAATTTCACTTGAATGTTCAAGATTCTAGGATCTGGAGTGTGGTCTAGTGGATGAGAGCTTGTCTAGCCTTGTGTTTGATTCCTTGATACCACTTAAACACAAAAAGCTGAAATTAGTGCTGTGGCTTATGTGTCAATAGCTACCCTTGAGAAAGCTCAAGAACAGTATCCAGGCCCTTAGTTCAAGCCCCAGGACTGGCCAAAACAAACAAACAAAAACAAAAAAGCTATCTTAAATAATTTTTTTTGAAAAGGAAGCTCAAGATTCTTCTACCAACCTCTTGTTCTTACTTTTTTCCCATTTTCTCCTACATCTTCTTGATAGATCTGAAATAATGAGCTCTGAAATTGTTCTTTTGGGTTTCTTTTTACTAGATATTGGTTTCTTGATGATAGAATTTTATATTGTCTAAGGCAAACATGTTAAAGTAAACATGACTCAATTTCATTGGACACATTACTAAAAATAATCTACGAATTAATTGATGGCATAGAAAATTTACAAGCTTAATATATTTATTCCATAAAGATTTATGATGGATCCTCCAGTGTAATCAAATACACTTTGTCCATCTATTAAGTTTTATGATTTTGACATATAGCTATTTTGTTGTTAAATTGATTTTAAAGTAATTCTTATACTTTCTTGTATTTGTTAATTTTAAGTGTCCTGTTCATCTATTGTTTTGCATGCTATTAAAATACAAAATGTTGTGCATACTTTCTGGCTTGGTATTTTCTATTCATTAGCAGAAATAGCAAACATTTAAATAAATATAAAAATCAAGTTAGCTAGCATAATTTGAAATTAATCTTGGTTGCTTGGTTACTCACATTCTTCCCTAACCTGTTTTACAAACTAAGCCACAAAAATTAGAAATTTGTACTTTCCCCTTATTTTGATTATTTTGAGGAATATTGCAAGTTAAATTTTCAGAGATTAGAATTCATTTTACATGCTTTTCTATTTTATCCTTCATTTAATTTGCATTTGTCCTCTTTTGGATCAAGTTGAAGACAGAATGATTGGAAGCAAGTAAGAACAAGGGTATTACTAAATTTAATCTTCCACCAATTTCTAAGTAAGACACATTAAATAGATAGAGCCCCTGACTCCATTCCAAAAAGCTGAATGTATTGTGTGATATTTCAAGAGGAAGAAGTTTTAAACCAAGCCATTTCATTTTCATTTCATTTTCAATGAAATACATGCACACACACACACACACAGAGTTTTGATTATTCAGATTCAGAGCTCTGAAAAATTGTGAGTCATTATATCGCCAAGATAGAATAATTTCTAGTATGCTAATATAACATTTAATTTCACTTTTGATTAAGTTTAGCAAATTTTTGCTTGGCTACTCACAAGTGAAAAATATTTATTGATAGTGATTTATTTATTCATGGTGACAACTGCCATTTTACTTCTCTTTGTTTTTAAATTGAGAGCATTTTAGGAGTGAATTTTGGGAAACAACATAGAATAGTTATTAGGCTCATTTTACTCCTAAGGAATTCCACCATGTTTGAAATAAATGATTTCAGGGAACACTTTAAAAGAAAAATAATATTTGTCTAATACTCTAGATTTTAAAAGCAGGTGAGTGAAGAGTAATATTCACTTTCTTACCAAGACTGTCTGGGCAGGGATCTCTGAAAAGCTTATAGAAAGTAAATCAATCACTGGACTCTGGGTTAAATAAAGGCAATGGGTTCCTCTGCCTAATTCACAGGATTTTGTTGATTAAGTAAGGTTGTGTAAATTAGCATTCTTTACATAAAATGCTATGTAAATGTCAAGGATAATCATCTTCAGAAATCTTAATTGAATGATTTATGGTAAAATATTTTAAACATTGAGCAAAAATACACTAAAATAACTGAGTTTGTTCCTAAATTTTCACAATCATATGTGCACATAATTAAGCAAAATGAAAGAAAACTAAATCAGTGATTATCTCTAGCAGGTAAGGAAAAGTCAGAAACATTGAGGTCAATTCTTACTTCTACCCAGCTGGTTCATTCTGCAATAAGGGAGAAACAACCTGTTTTAACTAGGTTCTGACGTGCTTCCTATTTTTTATTTCTTCATTTACATTATTCCCTTTTAATGATTTCCTGCTATAGTTCTAGTAAGCAACATGTCTTTCAACTTCTCCCTCTTGGGATAAAAGACAAGAGGGCAATCACAGACTTTAAAGGATTCATTAAATTATATACCATTTCAAAGTGACATATATGTACATATATATCAGTAAATGTCTCTGTGGTGTGTATGCATGTTTATGCATTTACACATACCTTATATATACACATATATCTATTTTCTTAAATCCTCAGGATGTATTTTATGACTTAAAATATATTATTATTTGAATAAGGAAACTCTGGTTAAGTCCATTTAAATGACTTAACCTAAGCTCATGTGACAGTAAATTACAGAACAAGATCTGTGATTATAAATCATTTTAGGGATGTTTGCCCTGCATCTCAAATATTTGCCAGAGCAGGTTTTTCATTTGGGACCCTACTTCTGAAATGGGAAGAAGTAATTTATTAAAACGGTATAAGCATTATGGACTCCCTACAAAAGATTAATTCATCCTTTAGACAGGCTATTGTATGACTGAAAAGTTGAGCATATTTTAGCACAGTTGGCCACAACCTAAACAGATCTTTCAATTGATCTGTAATTAGCGATTGATTGCTTTTGATTAGCATATTGATTGCCATTTCTCTGATTTACCTTGGATTTCATTTAATATGTGTGTGGAAAAGACAAAGTGTATTTTAATGACGAATTCATCCATACAACCACAAAGAAATTATACCAAAACAAATATGCATCTATACATATATATAAGGTATCAAATTCTCAATGCAAACTTAATGATCAGATATCAGGTAACTGATAAAACTTCATATTTACTCTATTATTTTAATATTTTTGTCTTCTCTACATGCTAGATACTTCTGTAATTATAAAAAAACTTGTTCAGATACAGTTTTTCTGAACAAATAGAAAGTGGGATTGTTTACAAATAAAATCTAAAGAAGTAAGAAATTATCACTGATAATGATTAGTTTATTTTTATTAATAAATTATTTAAATAAAACAAGAAAAAAGAAATAAGGGGCCAGTGGTAGAGTGCTTTCCAAGCATACACAAAGACCAGGGATTGATTCTTCAGTACCACATATATTAAAAAAATGCTGGAAGTGGTGCTGTGGCACAAGCAGTAGAAATCTAGTCTTGAGAAAATCCAAGGACAGTGCTAAGGCCCCAGGACTGGCAAAAAAAGCAAAAGAAAAAGAAAAGAAGAGAAAAGGGAAAAGAACACAACAGATTTAGCTCACTAACTGAAGAAAGAGACACAGTTTTCATGTGCTACACTTACATCTCACCAGCTATAAAATATATTTTTGTTCTTGTTTCAGCAAACATATATCAATATATTGAGTGAAAGAATCATTCCCATGTAACTTTATGATTTGAAAAGTAGCTTTTCATAAGACGAGATGCCTTCCCCTTAATATTTGCAGTGATTTTGAATGCATTCAAGCAGCACATTTTTAAAATTCAAAACATAGAATATTAGAACTGTTATTTTTTCTTCCAAGGAAGTTAAATTGTAAAAATAGCAAACTCAATTTCATTTTGTGATATATTAAGCTAATCTAGCAAACTGAAAAATTAAACACCTATATAACACCTATAAGACAGTTCTTCCATGTGTTTTGCTATTGTGGTGGTAGTCTTTTTCATTGTTGTTTCTTTGGCTTTTTGTTTTCTATTTCTGGTAAACAAAATATATTAAGCTGTAGTAACCTGTAGTAAAACCACAAAATGTATGTGATTAAAAATTCTGAGCCCGGGGAAGTGGCTCCTAACTACTGAGGAGGCTGAGATCTGAGGATCTCGGTTCAAAGCCAGCCTGGGCACTAAAGTCAGTGAGACTCTTATCTCCAATTAACCACTAGAAAACTCGGAAGTGGCGCTGTGGCTCAAAGGTAGAACAGTAGCCTTGAGCTGAATAGCTCAGGGACAATGCCCAGGCCCAGGGATAAGGCAACAACCTTGGGCTGAAGAGCTCAGCGATAGCGCCCAGGCCCAGTTTCCAAGCCACATGGCTAAAAAACCAAAACCAAAACCAAAACCAAAAAACCATTATGGAAGCATGTTCAACTTTCAATAATATATTGAACAAAAATATTTTTCAAATAAATGAGTGATATTATTTGCAAATCTGAAGTATGTCCTTAGCTTATAACCTTTGATTTTCAGTTTTCAATAGGAGTTGAAGTCTCATTTACAATTAAAGTCAACATTACCTTTTTTTTTGTCGGTAATGAGACTTGAACTCTGGGCCCGGACGCTGTCCCTGAGCTCTTCAGCTCAAGCCTATTGCTCTACCACTGAGTCAGAGTGCCACTTCCAGTTTCCTAGAGGTTAATTGCTGTACTCGGGCTGGCTTTGAACCTTGATCCTCATTTCTCAGCCTCCTGAGTAGCTAGGATTACAGGCTTGAGCCACCGCACCCAGTGGTTCCATTAAATTTTACCTTACACTTTTTATTCATAAATTGGTAATCTTTCTAAACACCACTTAATCGTCAATGAACTTTTTTATTTCCTTTTGTTTTCCTTAATACCCACAGCTTATTATCAGCGGAGGATTTAAATATTTTTTAAACTTCTTTTTTCTTCTTTTGGTGTGGATGAAAGGGTTCTTATGGCAGACAGTTACTCAGTCATGAAGCCCTGTTTCCAACCCTCTGTTTTTCGGAACCACTACCTTCAGCCTCAGATCTACTTCTGGTTTTCTGTTGGTTTATTTGGAGATAAGTGCCTCACCAACTCTCCTGCTTGGGCTGACTTCAATCAAAGATCCTCAGATCGTTGAGTGGCTATGGTTACAGGTATGAGCCACTGGAGCCTGGCTTGTGAATTAGATTTTGACTCTACTTTCATTCACCAAATCTGTCAAAATACCATATACCTACATTTGGCATAGGCCTTTTACTTCATGCTTGCCTCCTCTACACTAAATGTAACATTAACTTGGTCAAACTGTTCAACTAAACATGAACAACTTTTATGATATAATAATCAAGTGTCTGTCAGATAACCTTAAATGCCTTTTGTTTCCTTTGTCCAATATCAATTCAGAATTGATTGTGATGTTGTGAAGGATTATTATTATCTATCTTTATTAATAGCTTTATTATACCTCATAACAGAATTCAGTTGTTAGCTTAAAATAAATTGCTGAATTAAAGGCAAGTAAAACAGAACCAAAGATGAGCTGTAATAATTTTTAATAATAATAAGAATGATATTTAATAATGATAACAGTTATTAAACTGTTATAATAATTAAATTGTGGTAGTTTCGGTGCCCATTTTATTCTTTGACCTCCTCAAGAATGTAATAGTTAAAGCAATTTATTTTTTATTTATTTATTTATTTGCCAGTCCAGGGCCTTGAACTCGGGGACTGAGCACTGTCCTTGGGCTTTCTCAAGGCTAGAGCTCTACCACTTGAGCCACAGCACCATTTCTGGCTTTTTCTATGTATATGTGGTATTGGAGAATTGAACCTGGGCCTTTGTGCATGCTAGGCAAGCACTCTACCATTAGGACAAACTCCCGGCCACTAAACCAATATATTTTTTTTATCATACTTTTATATAGAAGGAAACCAACACTTGTAAAGATTAAGTGATATAGTCAAGGCCACACTTTTTTTTCCAGTCCTGGGGCTTGAACTCAGGGCCTGAGTACTGTCCTTGGGCTTTCCTTAAGGCTAGTGCTCTACCACTTGAACCACAGCACCAAGTCTTTTTTCTATGTATATGGTATTGAGGAATTGAACCTGGGTCTTAGTATATTCTAGGCAAGCACTTTACCACTAAGCCAAACTCCTGGCCAAGGTCACACTTTTAATGTGTGAACACAATTGTCATGAATGTAAGAGCTTAGAATTAGGAGTTCCAAGGTCAAAGTTTTTGCTATTGTGTAGAACAGCAGCACTGTTCTCTTAGAACTCTGAACTTTAGTAAAGAGCCAAATACTTTCTTGTTACTTTATATGAGAGAGAAAATGTAGCATTTCTATGTAGTTCTGAAAAGTTAATTGGCTTTGTTCATTCTGATGGTATTTATAGTAACTATGTTATTTGTGAAGGGAAAAAAAAGCTAAATTTAAGTGATAACAGTTCTAAAACCATATGCCAGACAGTATTGACAGATAAATATAAAAGAAGTTATGACTTATTGGCTTTTTTGTTATTATTTTATTGAATTCAACTTTAGAAGAGGAAATATATTTGAGAATTTCGCTGTATGAAAAGTTTCTTAAAATGCTGTTCATGTTGAATCTTTGTATCAAATGTGTATTTTCATGGTACTGCTAAATCAGAGCATATAAAAGACTCACGACTTTTATCAAACCAACAAACCTTGACTTTTCTATTGGACAAATTTCAGCACTGCATTTAGTGACTAATGTAAAATAAAGTTCAAATATAGCCTGGCTCTTTGATTCATGACTATTACCCTAACTACTCAAGAGACTATGACTTGAGGATCTCAGTTGGAAGGGAGTCTGGGCAGAATAGTCTGCAAGACTGTTATCTTTAATAAATCATTCAAAAAAAAAAAAAGAAGGCTGAAAGGAGCTATGGTTCAATGGTTAGTCCACAAGTTTTGACTAAAAGAAGCACAGAAACAACAGCCAGGCCCTGAGCTCAAACCACAACAACCAGCACAAAATAAAATAAAGTTCAAATATTCTTTTTTTTTAATCAAATTTTCAGGTGATGTTACAGTTACATTCATAAGTTTGTGAGTATATTATTTATTGAACATTGCTACCTCTTCCTATTGCTTTTCTCCCACCTTCCATTCCCTCCCTCCCTCCCAAGTTATAAAGTTCATTTCCAATATAATGTCTCATGAAGTCACTGTTACATTGCTTTACTCTTTGTCTTTTGTTTCATCATCTTGCTTTTCCCCTTCCATTCCCTAATTTTAACTAGCAAATAAATGTATATACAATACACCAAGTACCAAAATCAGATATAGTAACAACAGGAAATAAATCATAAGAGGGGAAAAAAGAGAAAAAATTACTTCAAATAGTACATTAGAAACAGCAACCAAAAAAAACCTTGTTTCCTTATCCTAGCATTCATTTTGTTTATCATCATCCTATATGGTCATATGCATATAAATATTCAGCTGTTGTGATCCTCTGCTAGGAGAATCCTAGACACATACTAATTATTTCAAATGAGGGAAACTATTGGAGCCTATGCTTTTGTGGGTTTGGCTTAATTTACTTAATACAATTTTCTCCTACTCTTTCCATTTTCTTTCAAATGGATGCCATTCATTCTGGTGGCAGCATAAACATTCCTTTTATAGAAATACTACATTTTCTTGACCCATTCCTCTCCTGCAGGGCATCTGGGTTGGTTACATATCTTAGCTATGGTAAATAATGCTGCAATGAACATGGTTGTGCTGGTAGGTTTAGTATGTCCTTGTATCTGAACACTTGGGTGAATGGCCAGGGGTGGGCTTGCTGGATCATAGGGGAACTCTATTATGTTTAGTCTTGTAAGGTATCCCCGTCCTGCTTTCCAGAGAGACTGAACAAGTTTACACTCCCACCAACAGTGTAGTAGTGATCCCTTCCGGCCACATCCCCACCAATATCAACTGTTATTAGATTTCGTGATGATGGCCATTCTAATTGGGGTTAGAAGGAATCTCAAAGTTGTTTTGATTTGCATTTCCTTTATGACCAGAGATGTCAAGCATTTCTTCATGTGTCTATTGGCTATTCTTACTCCTCCAGTCTTCCTCTTAAGTCTTTAGCCCACCTTTTAATAGAATGGTTGTTTCTTTGAAGATTTGTTCTTGAAAGATTTAATTTTTTGAGCTGTAGGTATATTTTAGAAATGAGGTCCTCATCTGTTGTAAGGCTAGTGAACAGCTTCTCCCACTATGTGGGATCTCTATTTATTTTGCTAGCTGTATCCTTTAACATACAGAACATCTGCACTTTAATGCAGTCCCATTTGTCCAGCCTTTCTTTGTTTTTTTTTTTTTTGTGTGTGTGTGTGTGTGTGTGTGTTTCTGGGCCTCTATTAAGAAAGTTTTGACCTTTAATAAGGATTCCTACTGTATCTCCAATTATTTCCTCTAAAGTTTATACAGTATTTGCTTTTACCTCAAGGATTTTCATCTATTTGGAATTGATTCTGGTACAGGGTGACATACAAGGTTCCAACTTGAGTTTTCTATGGGTGTATTTTTTTTTTACCAGTTCTGCCAGCACCAGGCTATTTGTTTTGACTCCCTTATTGAAGATTAGGTGGCCATAGGACTGTGGGTTAATATCTGGGTCTTCAGTTCCATTGGTTCTCAGGCCTGTTCTTGTGCCAATACCAAGCTGTTTTTATTACTATATCTTTGGAATCGAATTTGAAGTTTGGTATTAATAGTCCCGCAGTGCTGTTTCTTTCTGTTAACAATTATTTTTGCTATATGGGGTCTTTTATTATTACATATGAATGTTTGGATTTCTCCCTCAATTTCATTTACAAATGACATTGGGATACTGTTGGATATTATATCGAATTTGTGAATAACCTTTGGCACTGTTGCCATTTTCATGATGTTATTCCCCCATCCAGATGTATGGGAGGTTTTTCTACTTTCTTAGTTCTGCTTTAATTTCCTTTTTCAGCTTTTAAAAGTTTTCATCATATAGGTCCTTCAGTTTCTTGGTTAATTCCTTAATATTTTTTTTTTCCAGTCCTGGGCTTGAGCTCAGGGCCTGAGCACTGTCCTTGGACTTTCTCAAGGCTAGAGCTCTACCACTTGAGCCTCAGCACCACTTCTGGCTTTTTTCTATATATGTGGTACCGAGGAATCGAACCCGGGTCTTCATGCATGCTAGGCAAGCACTTTAACCACTAGGCCAAACTCCCGGCCAAATTCCTTAATATTTTTTAAGACTATTGCAAAAGGATTTGCTTTCCTGATTTCAGCCTTGTTCTTTTCATTGTTGGCATAGAGAAAAGCCATTGATTTTTGAGGGATAATTTTGTAACCTGCTACCTTGCCAAATTTTGTATCAGTTAAACATTTCTTCATGCCTTTTTGACACTTTTCAATGCTAGCTAGCTCAACTCATTATTCATTTCCTCTGAAGACCAGGCCCCATATATTTCTGAAGCCTTGTAATTCTCATAGCACACTCAACATCATTGTTTGTCTAGACATCAATATGTTTTTGAACATCCCAAATGTCTATTAATCTCTGTAATCTCTTAGTACTTTGGCAGTTTACAATACAGTGGAGAAAATAATACACATTTGTGTCAGTGACTTGAAATTATCCAAACTTTTTAAAGTTATTATTTATCCAAAGCTATTTTATGAATCTAGATGTTCAAGTTCTAAATATCACATTCTGGTCCACTGTAATTTAAAAATATATCCTATCAATATTCAAAGGGTTAAATTATGGTCCTCCAATAGCATGAAGACTTTGTTATGTCCCCCAAATCTCAATTATTTAGATTAATACAGATCATATATTCTCATAAACCCGAATGTTGGCATATGACCTTCTTTTATATTAATCTTCCTAACTATAATGGAAGGCTTTGACATTTTAGGCTATAAAAGCATGGCTAACTATCCCTGTCTTGTAAAGACAG
The DNA here is from genome assembly GCF_031878675.1 of Megascapheus bottae. NCBI lineage: Eukaryota > Metazoa > Chordata > Mammalia > Rodentia > Geomyidae > Megascapheus > Megascapheus bottae. The sequence goes on from NC_143511.1 coordinate 41,670,310, forward strand.
CTATCTCACACATCTGAAAATATGCATTCTAACTGTATTCAGAGTGAGGCCATTTTCAGAAATAACTTCTTTCTACTACAGTTATTTACTTCCAGATATTCAGGTTGTGATGGTGATGGCAATCATACGTTACATAAAAAAAACTTCCAGATATTGAAAAAAATAAAACACTTATAATTTTGAAAAAAATACACAAAATCATCTTTTTCAAGGAAAATGTGGCAACAAATCATTTCAAACACTGTCAGTCATTGCCCTTTTCCATATATAAGAAAAATATACATTGAGATTAGTCAAAGTTACAAATAGATGGCAGAGCTGCATAACTTCAAATGCAAGCAACCTACTTGGCCTTACATATATATGCTTCTATTGGTTTTAGGTGGAATATATAATATCTTATTATACAACACACAATAAACTAGAAAACTAGTCACTGTAATCACTCCCCATTTTGTGTTAAGGAAAGAAGGCACAACAGTCTCCCTCAGTTAAAAGGCAGATTCAGAATTAAGAGTTAGTTTCATTTCCAGTATTTCACTTTCTTGTACAGTATTCTCTGAAATTACATTCAATTATTTCTTTGCTCATTTTCTGGCACTATTCAGAATTACATTTTTACTGCACATCATTACTTTTATCTACAGAAGTTCATATATTATTTCATAAACTTTCTTACTGAAAAATTTGATACTGTGTGCTTAATCTTTTGTGTTACTATCAGAGAATACTTGTGACTAGAATATAATAAAATTCTCTATAGAATTACATATTCTGTAGAGAATTATATTATAACATAACTCTGGAGGTAAAGAAGTTAAAGAGCAGGACCCTGGTTTCTGCTTCCTGATAAAAAGAAGGACATAATATAAATGAGCAGGGCCAAATGAGCACCTGAGACACATTTATGAAAAGCCCTAATGTGATTCAACACCAGCCTATTCTCCTAGGAACTACTTACTCCTGTATTCCTATCGTTTTTTTTTTTTTTTTTTGTTACTCTACTTACAAGGGCAGAGAGGCCATCTTCTATTTCAGAGATCTTACCTCTGAAATACACTCTGCATAATACCCCTACAAATCTACCTTTCCCTTACTTTTTTTTTTTTTGTGGGTCATGGGGCTTTAACTCTGGGCCTGGGCACTGTCCCTGAGCTCTTCAGCTCAAGGCTACCACCCTACCCTTGAGCCAAGCCCCACTTCCCATTTTCTAGAGGTTAATTAGAGATAAGAATATCAGGTCCTTTTGTGCAAAGGCTTTGAATCTTGATCCTCAGATTTCAGCCTCCTGAGTAGCTAGGATTACAGGTGTAAGCCATAGCGCCTGGCTACTTTCCTTAATTTTTAGTTCATGTATTGATTTTTTGACATTGAACAAGGCAACTTATATGTGTGATGCATCTTGAATTATGTCATTCCTCAGAATCTTCACTCCCCTTTGACTCATCCCTTGCCCTATTGTTCCAATTCTGTGGTATATTAAAATGAATTCTTGCATGCATTCTCCCTTCTTTCCCCCTTCACATCTCACCTCATAGTCCCATGTTCCCCTTTTGCAAGTCCCAGTACTTATTTTGTGGGGCATTTGCTTGTTCTTTCTGAATAACTAGACTATTTGAGCTTTCCATGGTTTTTTATTTTACTTCAGTTAATTCGTTTATAATTGCTTTTATATCACCAAGTGCACTTACTTATAGATTTATAAACACATTACATTGTCCTTTCAATAATATTAGAGTCTGTACACTTCCAAGAATGTTTGTAACAAGTACAAATATATTGATTTATGCTTATTTAATAACTATGCATATCTAGCATTATTTATAAACACTGATGCCAATCTATTAAACACAAGAGTTTAATGTTATTGATGAATATGTTAAATTGAAAAACATGTATTTTGTTATGAATGTGCATTTTTGAAAATACAGTGACTTAGTCTTGTTGTTAAACTCATGTACTTACCAAGCAAAAGGCAAAATAAAAGTCAGGGCTTTTCAAATGAGTGATGTTCACTTTGTCTGGAAAAAGATCAAAAATAGCTCTTTCAAAAATTGAATATGTTTCCAAAACACACCTAAATTTGGAGGGGCTTATCTTGCTGAACTTTCGAACCCACTGAAAATCCTCATGAGTATCTTTCATTCTTTCATTATTTCTCTGCCTTTGAAATATTGCTACTTAGTTTCCCAGTTTCTTTCATTTTATTTCATCAGGGATTATACACTACATTTTCCTCCTAAATGAGCTTCAAATATATCTGCTATTGATTCCTCAGTAGTGTGGCTCATCTGGTTAACTACAGTGAATATAAACATACAGGATTACTGAAATATATCCTATTACAAAACAAAATGAGACTTTTCACCAATAAAAGCCTGATTATATCTCTCCTGTTTTTCAGGAGATATATAGTAGCTGAATTATCTATTTTCTGATTATAAAGTGACTAAGTAAAATTAAGACACATTAGGTGAGGGAATAATTACATTATTTAATCTCTGTATCAATTTATTCACAAGAATGTTTATTTCTCCAATCTCCTTAAAATGACTAGATCAGACTGGCTGAAAGCAGAAGTTGAAAGAAGAAATTAATGGCTGTCTCAACAATGTTAAAAACAGGCAGCTGGATAATTGAATCAAGTTGAAAATCTTGATAGATGAAGAGGTTGGTTCTGATGTCTAGATGAGAAGGTAGGCCTCATCTCTTTTGCTTCAGACTTGTCTGCTCAGTTGAAAAATACTTATATCCAAAGAAAGAAACATATAGAAAAGTCTTAGTTATGTACTATAAGATGAAATTACCAAATTATATATATTCAGCTTTAAAGTGCTCCAAGAATATTTTATAATTGATCTGTTTAAAATATGATCTGTTTATGTTTCCAGCCAGACAGATGAACCAGGCAATGACACTAAACATCCAATAAATGATTTTTTTCTAACTAGTATCTTCAATATTGGATGGACTTTATTTCTAATTTAGGATATAAAACGTTGCTAATGTTTATTTTCTAGACAAAAGTTGTAAGAGTTTACTTTTAATCTATGAATAAACTTTTAATCCATGTATAATTATATGTATTAAGATGTTTTAATAACAAGTATTTTGTCTTTTCAACTGCTAGGCTTAACATTTCTAAGCCATTCTCCATTTGACAGAAATTCAGCACCCCATCTGTCAGCTCAGGGCTTAGAAACATAGGATTGGAAAATCAAAAGCTCCAGGCCACCTTCAGATACATAATAAAACTCTTCCTAAGGACAGGGAGTTTGGCCTAGTAGAGTGCTTTCCTAGCATGCACAAAGACCTGGGTTCAATTTCTCAGTACCACACATACAGAAAAAGCCACAGTGGTGCTTTGTCTCAAGTTATAGAGCTCTATCCTTGAGAAAGCCCAAGGCCAGTGCTCAAGTCCTGAGTTCAAGCCCCAGGACTGGCAAAAAAAACCCTCTCTTCCTCAAAAATAAACAAATAAAAATTATAAATAATGTTTTGTTATTAATAAAGTAATAAAATTATAAATAAATATAAACAATTAAAATGTACAAAAATCTCCTTTAGCTAGCATTAAATGTTTGAAAGCTTCTTAGGAAATCTGGATCTCCCATTCTTGCTTATTAGTTATCAAGCTTTATGCTAATAGCTATGGTTAAATTGAAATTAAGTATAGAATCTCCATGCAGAAGTGATTGTTTATGTAACTTTATCTACAATTGGAATTTTTGAGAATAAAATTAATCAAACTTATTAAACTTATACTGAGAGATCAGCCTGATATATTTTTTCTGAACAAGCAAGAAAATAAAACCATCTGTCCATATCATATAAATAATTGTAAAAGAAAAGACAAAAATGTATGAGAACAGGCACCAAAATTGAAAATTACTTACCATAATAGGATAGAATGGGAAGCACAGGTGGGAAGAAAGTCATGAGCTTTAGCTGTATTGTTTCATTGATTGCAATAAATGAATTTGCTGCTTTTGAAATTTCAAGTTACATTAAAAATTAAAAGAGAAATGTAAAAAAATCTCCCCAACATCTTAAGAAGCAAGTAATAAATGCTTCACTCAGAGTAGGAAATTGAAGTGGAAATACTAAGTAAATATTGCTCAAGGGCACACACTAAATAAGATACAGAGCTGGGACTAAATTGTGCACCCATATTCCCTCCTGATTATGTTTCCCACAAGATTCCTTAGTGGAGCCTCATGAGAATTCATGCTTCTTCATTATATATAAGGCTTGTTTGGTGATTTCAATTCTCATAACTTTGTCCATAGAAAAGCTATAAATTAAGAAATAAAAGCACCCCACCCATCTATTACTAAAACAATTACTGTGGCAACCATTTCACAAATAGCAAGCAGTTATGAGTCCTAATTACAGCAATCAATAGTGTCCAGTATATGAAAACTATTTTACCAGCTTCAAATCCAAAGTTTTCACTGAAGTTCACAAAAACTAAACATTAGAACATGTTCAAAAGGACATTTGTCCTTATTTTGGGAAAATCATTGATACTGGGTTTCATTAAACTTGTATACTAATTGCTGAGTTAGAATGGGTTTTCCCCATTTCTTTACATGATATATTTTTTCCACAATACTCATAAATATACAAATACTATGGCAACATGTTATATAATAAAAGCGTTTGGCAAATTAACCATTTTTTGTATTAGGTTATCACTGAATACTAGATTATATTGAGCAACAGAAGTAGTTTGGTAATTTGTAATCATATGATTACACCAGTCACTAAAAATTACTATTCTATTGTATTTGAAATAAAACTTAACACTTTATGTAAGCGACAACTATGTTAGGCATTATAATTATAGAAAACTAAAGTTTATTTTGTAGTGTTATAAAGCAATGAATTGCAAATAAAACACAAATCCATTTATTCACTCAATGTCATTCAATATGCGTTGAGTTCATCATGTTTCAGGCATTTTGCTAATCATTAGGTTAATGTACTGAATCAAATCAAGTTTTTACTTCTCCTATTAAAATGCTGATTTTTTTTTTTGTCTGTCGTGGGGCTAGAACTCTGGACCTGAGCGCTGTTCCTGAGCTTTCAGACATGTTTACTACCCTATCCCTGGAGCCACAGCACCACTTCTCGTTTTCTGGTGATAATTTGGAGAAAAGAGTCTAATTGACTTTACTGCCCAGGCTGACTTGGAACCTTGATCCTCCGATCTCAGCCTCTTGAGTAGCTAGGATTAGAGGCATGAGCCACCACACTCAGCTAAATGATTTTATTTTTGCCAGTCCTGGGGCTTGAACTTAGGGACTGAGAACCATCCTTGGGCTTTCTCAAGGCTAGAGCTCTATCCACAGCACCACTTCTGGCTATGTGTGTGGTATTGAGGACTCAAACCCAGGTCTTCGTGCAAGTAGGCAAGCACTCTACCACTAGACCAAACTCCTGGCCCAAGGCTCAAATTTTTGAGTCACCAAATATACTGAAGAAATGCATAGCCATGATTTGTGTCTTAGTGGGAGCAGTCAGGAGAAATATTTAATTCTTTAGATGGGCCTAGAATTTAATCAGGATTGAATGAGCTCAATGAATAAGCAGAAGTGGATCTTAAAGATGTGTGCAAATACTAAAACATGCTAAAATATTTTCCATAAGAAATGGATACACTCAATGGTTTCCCTCATTCTCAATGGTTTTCCTCATTTGTCATAATTAATATAAACCTTGGACTCTTCTAGCAATGGATTACAATAGCTCAAAACCTAGATACATAAGGCCATATAGGATGAGGCTAAATGAAAGGACCTCCAGGATATGGAAACAAGAGCAATATAATGGGGAGGGTAAAAGGTACCAAGACATGTAAAAGGGTATCAATGTATGTGAATTAATGCACCTTCTATATGGCAAATATCATGTAACCTTTTATTAATTACAATAAAAAATGAAAAAAGAGCAATATAATGTGTGATCATTGTTCTTAATGAACTATGTTATTTCTCGTCTCTTTTGTTGTCTCTTGGTTATTCTCATATTGTTACAGTATCTTACCTTGTTATCTGGTATATTGTTTGTATGATTATTTGTTTATTTGAAATAGGAAAAAGAAGGAGGAAACAAGCTATGGGGAGGGGGTGCAGAGAGGGTAATGGGGACAAAAACATGAGAAGGGATATCAATGTGTGTGAAGTAATGCACCTTCTATGTGGCGAATGTAACTATAACCCTTCTATTAATTACAATACTTTTTATAAAAAAAGAAATGGATACAAGTCATGGTTGAGGCACTCTAATAATTTTTGCATTGTAGATGCATGGGGGTTCACAGATGCAATCCTAACTACTATAGAAGCATAATGGTTGGATCACAATTTTCTCTCCAGAGAAAGTCACCTTCTTACTTCTCTGAGTGACTTTAGTCAGAGGCTTTCAGCAAGTGTCTGCCAAGTATCCAAGTACTGGTCTCAGTTTCTGCCCTCCAAAGTAAATGGTAGAGAAACACGTCGATGAAATCCATATGAAATTCTTCAGTGAAAAAGAAATGCAAAAAAATACTGGCAAATTAAATTAATAAATCTCCTAAAATGAGGTTCTAGCATTTATATACAACATTTACAATCTATAGTATATATTTACATTGCCTTATGCAACTTATAGGTTAAAAATATCCTACCAAACAAGTAAATGATTGATTCATCTACAATTGTGGTTTAAAGGCAGACAGTTAGACTTCCTTTGCCTTGTGTTTGGCTATACAACTGCTCTTGGTTTAAAGGTCTGGTAGACATGTTTCTAAGGCCTATCTAGCCTCAACCCAGATCACGAATGTAAGATTGATTTTGTTGCATTGACCTATATTCCTTAACTCTGTAAACTCCTTATCTCCTTTCTGCTTAATCTTTCAACACTTAAATTTTGGATGCCTCAGAACTTCTCCTTTTTCACAGACAAAGATTTTTAAAGACAGAAAAATTCTCTCTGTGCATAGAAAAGCAGAGGCTTCTAGTTCATAATCACACATTTCATGGTTTGAGATGATATTCTCTTTCATGCACTTTCTCTCTGTAGGAGTTTGTACTATGTCTATGGATTGGTAATTTTTCTACAGAAAGTGCTTGGGTTTTGTTTACTTGTTTCTTTTCTGTTATGAATTAAATTTAGTGAACAAATAATGGTGGCACATATTTCCATAGAAAAATCCTTGACAAAAGTAAATTCTTGCCAAAACACCATTAGGGTAAGAGTCTTACTGCATTAGGCATGTGACGCTTGTGGTGAACAGGGCATAAAGATGACTCAAAAGCCATCCATCTTCTCCTGGACAGGCAACCTATTTTAGAATCACAACGCCATCATTAAAGGGAAGTTCCTTTATGTATGGTTTTAAAACTTCACCTACACTTTATTTGATAATTTGTAGGGTATGATTTCTCACTTTCCTTATGTGCTTAGACTCATTTATAGAATACATCCCTAGGTTTGGGTAGGATTGATTTATCACTTTTTAGTAATAATCAATTGAGGAATATAATATACAAAGTTATAGATGATCAGGACATGTCGTTTTCTATGATTCCATTATTTAGAATATATCACTCAATATTCTGTGGATTTTACTTGATCAAGTGTACCGAATTCTTGAGAGGGTGATGTGTAAGTAAAAATATACAATCAATTCTTAAAATACTTCCTAATTACTTAAATATCTGCTGCATGTATTGTTTTTACATTTTTATCAATCTATTTCACACTAATTTGTTGGCAAGGTACTCTGTTTTTGTGATCTATATTTACACTAATAGAAACAAAGAGAATAAAAATTGAGCTTCAGGAGGGTTATTGGTGTTGTTATTGATGTCCTAGCTCTAACATGAAGGTAGTAATTTAGCATCATGGTATAAATAGAAAAATATAGTGGTTGCCGTTGGCTGATCTTGTGTTTTAATATTGCTTCAGGGTAAAGTATGACATAACCTAATTACAGTGGTAGAGCTTTCACTGCAGGGAAAATTGTTGTGATTTCATTTGGCAACCAAGTAATTAGCTTCTCTGCTGGATGGTTTACTGTACGTTACTAATTAAGTCATCCACTGGAAATTATTTAAAAGTCAGTGAAGACACTGTGGCTACAGCATCACAGAGGACAGGACAGACTGATTCCTATTGTACAAGCTTTTTTATTCTCTCTCTAAACATTTTACAACATATTCATACAGATTTAAGCATACAGACCACATAACCCAAAATGGGAATACTATAGCATGATGAGTTTAAGATTATAAGTGAGAACATGAATAGTACTCATGAATAAGGAAAAATTAGTTTTTAAATCTCATTGTTTCATTGTGACAGTGCATTTATAACACTTGTTTAAATGCATTCATTGATCTATGATCAATCCTTGTTGATAGTGAATGTGCAACTAAAAGTGTGAATGTGATAAGAAAGAGGTTGGGAAGGGATGATAAGCCATGGGGTCCTGATGTATATGTGGAAGTATCATTGTTGCCTTCTCTCCTGTAAAGACTTCTAAGCTGAAAATTATAGGATGAATATGAGTCTTTTATCATGATAGTAGAAAGCTTTCCAGGCAGAATAAACAGTAAGCGCTAAGGTGAGGAGAGAGAAAGTATTTTTAAATTCTAAAATGGCAAGAGACAAAAGTCATCCTATACCCTCGCTGGAATGTGACTGAAAGCTAGTTACTGAGGCCCTTTGGTTGAACCACGTGAATTCTATTTTCTCTATTAGAAAAGTTGTCTAATATTAGCAAATTTATATGGTTTCTCATAATTTAATGTAAGACAAACTATTATTATTTTTCGTACTCATGTAAAAATATTGGATTTCTGTAATTAAGTCAGATCAACAGCAATTCACAAGGACTTTGCAGCACCATGATTCCTCTTGAGAAGTGAATGCTTTCAAGTGATACTTTGAATTCTTTAGCAGAGACCAGCTTTATCAGCACAGAAAATCAGGTGTGGTCCCCTAGTCACTTGTTTGATGGTGTCTGTACTTGCAGCTCTAGATAACTATTGCTGCTTTTAGCACTGCTCTGGCTGTCCAAATCTAGTCAAGACAAATTGCACCTTGTCTAGATTGGCAATGGCTGCAACACTTTAGTGAGCCACCCTTTGATAGTTAGATTACACTTGTCTTGGGTCTTGAGTATATATGTAATGTGAGAGGCTTGTTGCTTGTTTCCAGTAAGTGTTGTGACTTGTAGACAAAAATATGTCACACTGGCTTGTTGGCTATACTTGGGAAAGACACAGAATTGTCATCAGCTAGAAGGAAGAACATGTTTCATCAGTTACATTACACTCTAAGGACTTCAGATCTACTGTGTAAACAAAGTTGAAGTACTTTTTGTTCGCCAACTTGTTTTGACTCCAAAATAAGAGGTGCTTTGGGTCCTATTTTTTTCATAGCTATCAAAGGATTGTGGTATAACAGTTTTCTACCTAGAAAAGATTGGCTTATATCTTTTGTGATATATCACAGAAAAACAGGCAAACCAAATATCCCATTTGGAAAATAATGGTGGAAAAATGTTCACTGTGGTATAAAACTCTTGAGACTGGAAATACATTCCTCTTCAAATAACTTTCTAATATTTTTTAAAAGATGACAAATGTACATAGAATATAGGTGAGGTATGATATTAAGACGAAAAATAGATCTCTTATTTGTCACCAGAGCAAAAACAGATCAAATAGGTTGTAACCCTACTGAAAGAATGTTAACTTTATTTCAGTTTCTGTTTTACAACTATTTAGAAAGCTTTGTCTGTCCAAATCTAACCCAAACTATTAGAATTTAGAGAAAATAACTTCAATTTTATATTAATTCCTGAATGTTATACTATACATTATTGTGTACATTAAATTATGTATAGTATTATCACATCTCAAGGAAATAATAAACAATGTGTACCAACTCTGTAATAGGAACTTTTATTTTAAAATATTGTGTACATATAAACAGCAAAATCCAGGTGGTTTATATATACATGGATCGATGTAAATTACATTTTTTAAAGTAACAAACTTCTCAAGGTAGTTCTAGTGAATGAAATGAAATCAGAATATCTCATATCTCTTAGGATTATTTTTGTATTTTGGTGATGGATTCTTGTTGTTATTTTTTCTATAGCCAATTTTTTCCTATTTCCCATCCATCTGTCTTTCAGATTTTGGTATCAGAATATGTGCCAGACGTGGTGTTTGTCAGTGATATGAATTTCCATTTCCTTCTGAATCTTTATGAGTATTTTAGTGAGATGGTGGAGGAGGTTATATTGACAGATATATGCAAAATGCAAATTTGAACCAGATTTTAAATGTAATCTTTAAGTTATATTTAAGTTTTGAGATTCTATGATTCTAAGAATGGGGGGATTTTAAGGATGAAAATGGAGCAAATGATAAGCATTGATGAGCAATGATGTCACATTTCCAGATAGAAAGCTTGTTGCCTTAACTTATGAGGAAAGGTTTATAAAATAAGATTCAAGTAAAGAATACATAAGAATATGGAAAATATAAAAGGATTCATGGAAGTACACCAATCTTTTTTGCAAAGTAGACATATTCACTAGACTAAATCAGACTTTTTTTGGCATATATTTGCAATAGGCCATATTTTGCAAATTCACTCTCTGGTTCTTAAAGTGCTCTTTGGTCCAAGAACCAGATAGAAAAACTGATAAATGAGGTCAAATTTTAGTTTGCATACTCAGTGACATTTTCAGTAAATCATTTTGGACACAATAAAAAAAAAAAAACTATTGACATGAGAGATGCAGAGGAAGCTTAAAATTGAGTTGTGGTTCCAGAAATAATATGGAGGATTTGAAAGGAGAAGTCTGAAATCATTGTGTGGCTACAATGATGACTAAAGGAATGCTGAGCAATGTGGATTTGGAGGGAGTAGGGGTAGCATCACAGCAGGTGGAGAGATTGCCTTGATGCCTACCTGAAGAGACTCAGACTCTTAGGACAGATACTTCAAGTAGACGAGAAATCATGAAAATGGAAACAAATCAAGAACAGAAGAGTAATGCATCCACTATGTGGCGATTGTCACTAACCCCTCAATACATTACCTCAATAAAAAAAGAAAAAAAATAGAACCAAAGAGAAGTTTCTAGGTGATATTTTGATGTGGATATTAACCTTGGTGAATAAAATATTTTACATGGATGAATTTTTAATGGAATTACAATAGGATAACCATTTCAACATGCAGGTTGGACTACAGCATGCTATGCTTTAATGATTGTATCCCTCCCAAATTCCTATGTTAAAATTATAACCTCAAAGTAATGATTTGCAAAGACAGAGACTTGAAGAAATACATAACAAGAATCTTCATCATTAGAGGGGTTAAAGTCCACATAAAAAGGCCTTATCAGGCCAGGAGGTTTGCCTAGTGGTTAAAGTGCTTGCCTAGCATGCATGAAGACCCGGGTTCGATTCTATGTATGTACCACATACATAGAAAAAAGCCGGAAGTGGTGCTGAGGCTCAAGTGGTAGAGCTCCAGCCTTGAGAAAGTCCAAGGACAGTGTTCTGGCCCTGAGCTCAAGCCCAGGACTGGCAAAAAAAAAAAAAAAAGGCCTTACCTTTATCACCTTTGGCACAATATGCGAACTACTCAACAAAGCAGGGCACATAAATGAACCAATAAGCAGGCCTTTGCCTTACTCCAGATTCACTTAGATCTTGGACCATTCAAACACTGGAACTGGGAGAAATAAATGTATGTTGCTTATGAGCCTTCCAGTCTATGATAATTTTGGAAGCTGATTCATACAAAGAATAAATGGAAAGGATTTACTGAGTGATTACCCACTACTATCTTAACCCCTGCCAGGAATTGTCTGTGTCATTCGATTTCTTTAGGAATTGTTTCAAGACTTTCTAGCCAGACGCTGTGGCTCACATCTGTAATCCTAGCTAATCAGGAGGCTGAGTTCTGAGGATCACGGTTCACAGCCAGCCCTGGAACTAACAAAAGAGAGATTCTTATCTCTAATTAATCACTAAAAACTTGGGAGGCTGGCCTGTGCATCTAGGGGTAGGGTGGTAGTTTTGAGCTGAAGAGCTCAGGGACATCATCCAGGCCCAGAGTACAAGCCCTATGACCCCCACCACTGGGAAATGTTACAATACTCTCTTGACCAAATAATGTGAATGAACCTCTCTAAGAGCTATGGAATGTTTTATTGCCTTGTAGCTTACAGTAACCTTCCAGTTGTCGGATACACCAAAGACTCATTTCTCAGAGTGAGGACAGTAGAAATTCTCCAGATGCTTGCAATGAATGGACCCCTTGGCACCTATCAACAGACACACTGAATTAATGAGAAATACATGTTGTTATAAGGGACTGATTTTGTATTGCAGAACTAAGATTATCCTAAGTTACTTATGTAACTTACTATCGGATTACAATTTTATTTATTTTTTAATATATTTCTTATTTAATAAAAGGGATACATGATATTTGCCTGAAGGTGTATTAATTCACATACATTGATACCCTTTCACAGGTCTTGGTCCCCATTACACTCCCTCCAAACCCCCATCTTGGTTTTCCCCCCTTCCCTATCCAATTTCAAATAAACAAATACAAATATATCCAATATATCAGATAACAAAGTGAGATACTGTAACAATATGAATAACCAAGGGACAGCAAAAGAGATGAGAGATAACATAGTACATAAGGACAACAATCATTCATTATATGGCTTTTGTTTCAATATCCTGGAGGTCTTTCAATTAGCTTCATACTATATGGCCTTATGTATCAAGGTTTTGCTCTATGGCAGATCTCTGCTAGTAGAGCCCAAGGTTTCTACTGATTATGACGAATGAGGGAAACCATTGAGCCTAAGTTCCTTTGAGTCTGGCTTACTTCACTTAATATGATTTTTTCTAAGTCTTTCCATTTCCCAACAAATGGGGCGATGTCGTTTTTTTCTGACAGCAGCATAGAATTCCATTGTGTACAAATACCACATCTTGTTGATCCACTCATCAACTGAGGGACATCTAGGTTGGTTCCATATCTTTGCTATGGTGAATAATGCTGCAATGAACATTGTTGTGCTAGTACATTTAGTATGCCCTAGTTTCTGGATGGTTGTGTAAATGCCAAGTAGTGGAATTGCTGGGTCATAGGGGAGCTCTATGTTTAGACTTTTGAGGTACTGCCATAGTGCTTTCCATAGTGGTTGAACGAGTTTGCACTCCCACCAACAGTGTAGTAGTGATCCCTCCTGGCCACATCCCCTCCAGCATCTGTTGTTATTAGTTTTCCTGATCCTGGCCATTCCAACTGGAGTGAGGTGGAATCTTAGCGTTGTTTTGATTTGCATTTCTTTTATGACCAGAGATGTTGAGCATTTCTTCATGTGTCTATAGGCTATTTTTGTTTCTTCTTCAGAGAAGACTCTCTTTAAGTCTTTGGCCCATTTTTTTAATGGGATGGTTGTTACTTTGGAGATTAGTTTTGGAGTGATTCAATTTTTTGAGTTGTTGATATATTTTGGATATGAGGCCTTTGTCTGTTGTATGATTGGTGAAGATTTTCTCCCACTCTGTAGGCTTCCTACTTAATTTACTAGCTATGTCCTTTGCCATGCAAAAGCTCTGCAGTTTAATGCAGTCCCACTTATCCAGTGTTTCTCTGATTTGTTGTGATTCTTGGTCCTTATTAAGAAAGCTTCTACCTGTGCCAAGGTGGCCTAGTGTATCTCCTATTCCTTCTTGTAAAGTTTTCGGTGTGTCAGCTTTTACCTGCAGGTCTTTGATCCATTTGGAGTTAATTCTAGTGCAACGTGACAAAGAAGGATCCAACTTTAGTTTTCTGCAGGTGCTTAACCAGTTCTGCCAGCACCATTTTTTTGAGGAGTCTGTCTTTCTTCCATTTTATTTTTTTGGCTCCCCTGTCAAAGATTAGGTGGCCGTAGGTCTGTGGTTTAATGTCTGGGTCCTCAGTTCTATTCCATTGCTCTTCAGGCCTGTTCTTGTGCCAGTACCAAGCTGTTTTGATAATTATAGCTCTGGATTACAATTTTAAAGGTGAGTTCAATGAACATTTGTGTAAATGCCCAGCAGTGGAATTACTGGATCATAAGGAAGCTCTATGTTTAGCTGTTTGAGTAACTGCCATACTGCTATCCAGAGAGTTGGAACAAGTTTGTACACCCAACAGCAGTGTACTAGTGATCCTTTCTCACCACATCCCCACCATTCTTATTAGATTTCTTGATAATGGTCATTCTAACTGGAGTAAGGGGAGTTGTTCTGATTTCCTTTATGCCCAGAGATGTCAAGCCTTTCCTCATGTCTTTATACACCATTCTTATTTCCTCTTCAGAGAAATATCTCTTTAATAAGTCTGTGGCCCATCTTTTAATGGGATGGTTGTTTCCTTGAAGATTTGTTTTGGAGAGATTCAATTTTTCTAGCTATAGGTATATTTTAGATATAAGGCCCTTGTCTGTTGTATGGCTAGTAAAGATCTCCTTTCACTCTGTGAGCTTTCTATTTAACTTTCTAGCTATGCCCTTTAACATGCAGCTGTTCTGCAATTTAATACAGTTCTATTTGTCCTCAAGGTCTTTAATCCATTCAGGAATTAAGTCTGATGCAAGGTGATATACAAGGATCCAACTTAAATTTTTTACAAGTGTTTTACCAATTGTGTCCTCACTATTTGTTGAAAAGGCTGCCTTTCCTCCATCCTAATTTTGGCTCCCTTATCAAAGATTAGGGTCCATAGGTCTGAAAGTTGATTTCTGGGTCTTCAGTTCTAGTCCATTGTTCTTGTGCCAGTATCAAGGTGTTTTTACTACTATAATTTTGTAATAGAATCTGCAATTTGGTATTGATATTCCTCCAGCACTGTTCTTTCTCTGAGAATTGTTTTTGCTGTATAGAGTCTTTTATTATTCTATATGAATGTTTTGATTGCTTCCTCTCATTCATTAAAGGATGATGTTGGAATATGATGAGTATTTCAGTGAATTTGTGAATAAACTTTGGCCAGAACATGGGAAGTTTCTTTACTTCCTTAGTTATGCTTTGATTTATTTTTTCCGGTTTTAAAAGTTTTCATCTTAAACACCATTTACAGGCTACAGCTACTCACAGAATGATGTTCATTGCAGCATTATATACTATAGCTAAGATATAGAACTAACCCAGATGCTCCTCAATAAATGAATGGTTCGAGAAGATGTGGTATTTATACACAATGAATTCTATGCTTCCATCAGAAAGAATGACATTGCCCCCATTTTAACAAAATGGAAAGATCTGGGGAAAAATCATATTAAGTGAAGTAAGCCAGACCCAAAGAAACCTAGGCTCCATAGTTTCCCTCATTTCTAATAGTACACATCTAGGGATTCTCTTAGTAGAAGATCACAATAGAACAAAAGCTATGTACATATGGCCTTATAAGATGAGGCTAAATGAAATGAACTCTAGGATATGGAAACAAGAGCTTTGTCTTTGTGATTGTTGTTCTTAATTTACTATATGAAGCTATTTCTTTTCTCTTTTATCCCTTTATGGTTTATCTCCTTTTGTTTCTGTATCTGACTTTGGTACCTGGTGTATTGTATATATGTTTGTCTGTTCATTTCAAATAGGAAAGGGAAGGAAAAATCAAGATGATTGGGAAGGGGTGGCAGGGTGGGAAATTGGGAGAAAAACATGAGAAGGGTATCAAAGTTCAATAAATAATGTATCTCCTACCTGATGAATGGAACCGTAACCCCTCTATATATCACCCTACAATAAAATACAATAAAAAATGGGAGTTTCAAAGTCCTCAAGGGTACAAATAAGTAACTGTTGACCCTATGAGGTTTTGAAATGTGAAACAAGATATTGAGGTGGTTATTACTTATTGTAATCAACTTGATACCCTTGTCTAAACATAGATGGAGAACATGGAAATATTCTAAACACTCTGAGATAAAACTAGAAAACACAATTGTAAGTACAACATTGAAATCCTGGTTAGGGGGAAGCTTCATTTAATCAAAAAGTACTTGAAAGACTGAAATATCAGAAATAATTTAGGTGACAACAGTAGCATTGCCATATTTAGCCTAGAACTTAGTAAAGTTTTCAAACCCTATCTAGAAACCAAGGTACAAATAAAAATTTCTTAATTATCCTGGAGTTATAGAGTTATAGTTCAAGTAGTAGAACACCTGCCAAGAAATCATAAGACTCTGAGTTCTATTGCTTATACTGCCTCTACATTTTCTAAATTAATGCTTCCTGTGCCTTCCAATCTTTATGTTCAAAAATAATTAGATTTTTTTTGGGGGTGTGTTAGTAATGTAACTTGAACTCAGGGTCTTTTGCTTGAGTTTTCATCTGATACTCTTATCATCTGAGCTATGCTTACATTTCTGGCTTTTTTGGCTGATTCATTTGAGATAAGAATCTTTTGGGTTTTGTCTTTCTTGGAAGCTATGAGATACAATCATTGGATCTCAACATTTGCTCATAAGTGCTTTTCATTCTAAACAATCCTTTGTAAATCTTGTACCTAATAAAGAGGTAGCTATTATAAGACATGTGAAAGAAAAAAATCAGTAACAATGGTAAGATTGAAATTAGTTACTGCTGTACATCTATGTATTAAAATCCAAAAATATAAAAACATAAAATATATTTATAGTCTCATATATTGTATGTTTCTTTCTGTGCCAGCTTAACACAATTGCTAGAATTTCTGCCTCATCAATCACTAGTAAAGTTAACTTTAGAAAACAATGGGATAAAGAGATTTGATAAACATGTTTTATTTTCTTCAAATAAACTCTTCCCTGGATTTAATATTAGTGATCATATAAAAAGTTCATTTCTATTTACATTCTTAGAAAACATAATAAGGCACCCAAATATAGGTACATATAAAATTTTTAATGATAAAAGAAATCACTGCGAATCATATCCAATGTGAAGTTTTCAGTGGTATAGAAACAGCTATTAAAGGGATGAAAAAATTAGAGAAGTAGGGGAGAATGCAGTCAGAAATCCAATGTATATCATAAAACTTAAGAAGAATGAGAGAAGACATGGAAAGAGATAGCTGAAAATATGCAAACGGGTGACACTTATCAAGATATATGCATAAACTGCTTTGTTAATTGGCAACTTCTTTACGCAACTACTTAAAGAAAATAATAAAAAGTAATTAAATAATTTTTTTCAAATTACAAAATTACAGAGCTAGTAATAGAGTACTTGCCTACCATGCACAAAGGCCCGAGTTTGGTTCCTCGTTACCACATACATAGAAAAAAGCTAGAAGTGGTGCTGTGGCTCAAGTGGTAGAGCCTTGCAAAAGCCCGAGGACAGTGCTCAGGCTCTGAGTTCACGATCCAGGACTGGCAAAAAAAAAAAATCCTTGTGCATAAATACAGAGTGTCTTTAGTTGTAGAAGGTCAATAAACTTTGCAGTAAAATAACCACATAACTAAAATAATTTTAAATAAAATACATATTTAATAATGTTCACCCAAATATAAACGAATCTAAAAGAAATGGGAAAAAAGATACAATTGTTCACAGCAATGCCTTAGAGTCTTGAACACCTTTTAACAACTGATAATGTCTAAGTCTCTGAGATTTTCCTTGTGAAATAGATGCAAGAGACATTAGGCCAAAACAAATAATATGATAAATAGATATGTGTCTATATCTATACATAGATATAATGTATATATGTATAAATCTATGTATTGATATTTATATATATATATGTTTATATATCTAGACATAGATATAGATATCTCTATTCCTGAAAATCAGTATTTCTTCCTGTGATATGCTGCTTGCATTAGCCTTTTATTCTTTTATAGAGTGATCTCTAACTGCGTGGTTCACCCGCACATTTTCTTCTCTCCAGAGGTGAAGTGTGGAAAGTATGGAGAGCTAGAGAAACCCTATGGATAAACACTACTCAAATCCATATTACAGGTTAAGTAAGTGGGAAGGGGCAGTAGGGGTTAGCAAGGAAGCAATCACTGAGGCAAAATTGTATTCTGTAACTAACAATATTGTATCTTTCTTTCATTAGAACTAGGTCATGTATGGTGAACAATGGGGGAAAATGATTGACCTCAATAAGATGCTTGCCTCATTGATTTATTTATTAATTTCCAGTTTGGAACCCCTCAATAATAATAAGTACCTATGATTGAGTGTCTGCTCTCTGGCACATGCTTTATGTCTAACTTATAATTTGAACAAAACAGTATCTATCAGACCCATTAGAGAGTTGAGACTTTCAAGTTCTTAGGAGCTACAAAGCAAAAATTCATCCTAGCTGCAACTGGGTTTTTGACAGAGACATAGGATTTTAATACTATGTTTCTTTAGACCTTATTATTAGAAAAATGATTTTGAGCTTATTGTGGTTCATATCAGTCATCTTAGCTATGTGAGAAGCTCAAGTAGGAGACCTGTGGTCCAGTCAGACCCTACACAAACATTTAGAAGACACTAAAGCAAAAGAATGGCTGAATATTTGGCTCAAATGATAGTGGTACTCCAAGATTTAAACCTTAGAACTTCCCCTGTTCAAAACAGGAGAATTACATTGAAAGAAAAATCACAAAATGTGATTTTAGGAAATGACTGAACCAAAAATAAATGGAGCTCTGTGGTTTATTCCCATTCTAATATATTATATCTTACATATGTATATATACAAAAAGCAAAGGTAGACTAAAATAATATATTAGAATAATAGTTCCTCATCATTTGTACCACTCTGCAAACATTTGAAATGTTTTAACATTTAAGAATAAGGCATACTATTTCTAAGAGCATACTTAGTGTTGCCAAAGATCCTTTCAATGCCTTTTATTTGTTAACTTCTACTATTTTTCTAAGGCAAATCCTAATATTTTAACCTGTGTTACAATAAAATTGAGTTTGAGCTGTTGACTATATTAGCAGTCATAGATTCTGGCTTTACCAGAAAGATGAATGGAAGGAAGCATATTTGGTAGCTAAAGCATTTTCTATTTTATTGATGACTCTGAAGGAATTGAACAAATGAAGAAAGTAAATAATATGTGTAAGGTAACATAATTATTATAGGTTTGATGTTAGGTTTAAGTCTGTGAGTACGTAACCCAAATGACTATTTGAATTAAAATAATATTCTTTGTGTGTGTTTGGTTTGCTATGTGTTTTTTATTGTCATAGTGTTATACAGTGAACTTACAGTTACATTGATATGGTAGTGAATACATTACTTCTTGAACATTGTTACCCCTTCCCATGTTTTTCCCCACTTTCCCCCTCCCTACCCCCGAGGTTCATCTCCAACATATTCTCTTGAGAATATTTCTGTATACTGGTTCATCCTTCTTATTTTATTCATCATTATGTTTTTCCCTTTCCCTTCCCTGATTCAAATAAACAAATAAATGTATATACAATACACAGGGTACCAACAGCAGAGGATAAACTCTAAGGGAAAGAAAAAAAAAAGAGAAAAAAAAGGGGAAAAAGGGTAAAGAAAAATCTTCCACATATTTCTTTGATGAAAATCAATGTAAAACTTCTCAACAAAATACTGGCCAACCACCTAAAACAACTTATCAAAAAAATTTATAAACTATGATCAAACAGGATTCATCACAGGGAGGCAAAGCTGATTCAACATCAATTAATATAATCAATTAATATAATTCAACACATCAACAGGAGCAAGGACAAAAATCACATGATTGTTTCAATAGATGTGGAAAAGGCATTTGACAAGATCCAACACACTTTTATGTTAAAAGCTCTGGAGAAACTAGGAATCAATGGAACATTCCTCAATATAATAAAGGCTGTGTATGACAAACCCACAGCTAGTATTATACTTAATGGCGAAAAGCTAAAGTCATTCCCTCTAAAATCAGGAATGAGAGAAGGATGCCCACTTTCTCCACTCCTTTTTAACATAGTATTAGAATTCCTAGCCAGTGCAATAAGGCAAGAAGCAAGCATAAAGGGGACCCAAATAGGGAAAGAGGAAGTAAAACTATCCCTCTTTGCAGATGACATGATTCTGTATTTAAAGAATCTTCTAGACTCTACTCCCAAGCTCCTTGAGTTGATGCAAAACTTTGGAAGGGTAGCAGGGTATGAAATTAACTCTCCAGGGAAGGAAGATGGCGCCGAGACAATAGGGACGCTTCCTAGCTCTCTCTGACAAAAAGAGAGAACCAGGGAGTCCCACGAGCCAACTACCTAAAGAAATCCACAACAACAAACTCAAAAAGCAACGGAGAAGGACTCAAACCGGAAAAGAAATCCACATAAAGCTCACATCCAACTTTCTCAAAGAATTCGGAACGCGAGGACCCCTCCCCCACCTCTCGCCGCCGGATCCAACCAGCGAAAGGCGCTGAAAGCCTAGGAAAGCCTAGGAAAGCAGCAGCTGGCGCTGGCTCAAGCCACGAAAAGCGGCTTGAGCGGGTGCCAGCTCCACGCGGGGAAAGCGGCGGCGGGCACCGGCTCTAATGCACGAAAAGCGGCGGCAGTGGAGGGCGCCAGGCTGGGAGCCCAACGGCTGCAGAAACCAGCACAGAGCCGGGCCAGCAAACAGCGGACTCAGCGGAACCCAGACATGGAACCAGAACAGCAAGCAGCGGAACCCAGATGCAGAACACAGGCAGCAGCGGAGACCCGAGGGGAGTGAAAGACTCCCCACCACCGTGGAACACCCGCAGACGGATGCAGAGGTGTGAGTAATACAGCGCATCCCCAAACACATTGGGAAAGCGGAGTGGGTGCCAAGCAATAGAACTTAACTCAGACCCCAACACCCCGCCCGAGAAAGACTGGCGGGAGCAGGGGGGCAAGGAATTTACAATCCTGTCCCTTCCCTCAACAGCCCCCTCCCTCAGGCCATTGACTGGAGATCGACAGGCGGGCTACCCATAAGACCCAGCACCCCACCAAGGGAGGCGGGGCTGTCCCAACTCCCACCCGCCCAACGGGCTCAACCCCCAGCCCTCTGACTGGAGACTGACAAGTGGGTGGACCATAAGACTCAGCACCCCACCAGGGGAGGTGGAGCTGTCCCAGCTCCCACCCGCGCATCAGGCTCCTCTTCAGGCCACTGGATCTGGAGAGTGGAGGGCTTTGGGACCTTGCCTTACAACAGTGGGTAGGGGGTGTGGGTAAATAGGAGCCAGCATCTGCCCCCCCTCAATTCTTGAGTGGGGCATCCTCCAGCTGGGAATCCTGAGCAAGACACCACCGAGGGCCCCCCCACCACAGTCACAGACTCTGACAAAGCAGTGGAAACACAGCAGGGATCTGAAGGGCCTACCAGCAGCCAAGCTCCCCTTCTGAGAACCAAAGAGGTGCGGCTCCACCCTTGGAGCCCACATCCCCAGCTGGGCCCCGCCCCTGGGAACAGAGGAGTCTCCTGCTGGTCCTGCTGAGAGCCCCTGGAACTCTCAATCCCCAGACCCTTGGCTTGGGGCCGCCACTGGAAGCAGCACAGGAAAACGTCCGCCAACCGCGCTCAGACTGAAGCTCACAGATCCATCCCATGGTCCACTGTGAGGCCACTGATTGGGCTAAGAGCTAGTTGCGCAGCAACACATAAGTTTTACTCTAATACTTTCCAAACTTTGTACTCAAATACCCTACCTATTTACAAAAAGAAAGGGTGATAACACCAATCAAAACTTGTGAACATCTAGAGTCTGCCAGCGGCAGAGTTCTAGGTTGGTTATATCTGAAAACCTATGATCGTGTTTAGTATTAATCTTGCTCCCATTTTCAAATGGCAGAACAAGAAACTCAAGAAAAATGTCAAATCAAGAAACAACACCCCCCACCCCCCCCCACCCAATGTAAACAGCCAATGGAACAGTCACTGGCAAACCTAGAGGAGAGTCTTCCAAATGCGGTACAAATGCAATTGATAAACGTCATTAATGAAAAATGTGAAAATATAAAGAAAGAGATAAGGGAGGAAGCCATAGCTGAACAAGAGGAAACCATAAACAAGGTGATAAGTGAAAAAGAAGAAGCCATAAAGGAGGCCATAATAAAGGTTTTTCAAAGAAAGATGGATGAATTCATAGAATCCACAAATAAAAAGGTGACCGAACTCCAGCAAATGTTCAAAGAAAATAAAGCTACTGAGCTAACCACTCAAATGGAAATCAAGGAGCTAAAGAAATCCAAATATCCAGAAGGGCAGACCCATCCAGATACAAGAAGCTTTTAGAACCCCAAACAGACCTGACCAGAAAAGAACATCTCACCGCCACATCGTAATCCGAACTGGATCAGTAGAAACCAAAAAAAGGATCCTAAAGGCAGCCAGGGAAAAGGGTTCCGTAACCTATAAAGGAAAACCAATCAGAATAACCCCAGATTACTCAGCAGAGACCATGCAAGCAAGAAGTGACTGGAAGCATATATGTCATGCCCTTAAGTCAAATAACTATCAACCAAGAATACTGTACCCAGCTAAGCTCTCATTCATAACTGAGGGAACAATAAAAACATTCCATTCCAGGGAAAAGCTGCAACAATATTTCGCAACAAAACCAACATTACAGAGAATTCTGAAAGATGTTCTATACATAGAAAACCAAAATAAATGCAATATAGGGAAAGAAATGGCACCTAAACAGCATACCATCTAAGGACCACAAGAACTGTCAAGACACAGGCCCAAATAAAAGCTTTTAAAAATTGTAGGACCTAATAAATATCTCTCAATCCTAACTCTCAATATCAATGGACTCAGCTCTCCAATTAAACGGCATAGGCTGTCTAGTTGGATCAAAAAGCAAGAGCCATCGTTCTGCTGTCTTCAAGAGACACATCTTACCCAAAAAAACAAGCATCTTTTGAAAGTGAGAGGTTGGAATAAACTCTATCAAGCTAATGGCCCCCATAAACAGGCTGGAGTTGCCATTCTCATATCAGATAAAATAGACTTCAAACCAAAATTAGTAAGAAAAGACAAAGAAGGTTACTACATACTACTAAAGGGATCTTTCCTCCAGGAAGACATAACGATCCTAAATATTTACACACCCAATCCCGGAGCTCCAAACTTCATCAAGCAAACTTTACTTACACTAAAACCATACATAGATCGAAATGCAGTGATTGTCGGTGACTTTAACACACCACTCTCACCTATGGACAGATCAACAAGGCAAAAACTCAACAGAGAAACCCTAGAACTGAACAACTATATAGACCAACTAGATCTAACAGACATCTGCAGCAACAACACAATATACGTTTTTCTCAGCAGCACATGGAACATTTTCCAAAATAGATCACATGTTAGGCCATAAAACAAACCTGGACAGATTCAGAAACACAGAAATTATTCCATGCACACTCTCAGACCACAAAGGCATCAAACTGGAACTGAACACACATCTCCACCAACGAAAACCCTGTAACTCATGGAGACTGAACAACACATTGTTGAATCACTAATGGGGCATCGAAGAGATCAGAACAGAAATCCAACAGTTTATGAAATTTAACAGTAAGGAGCACACAAAATACCAACTCCTTTGGGACACAGCAAAGGCAGTACTCAGAGGAAAATTTATAGCGCTGAGTGCCTACAACAACAAGTGGGAAAAATTGCAAACCAACAAGTTAATGTCTCACTTTAAGCTCCTGGAAAAAGAGCAACAAACCAACCCTAATCCCAGTAGAAGAAAGCAAACTATTAAAATCAAAGCAGAATTAAATGATTTGGAATCCAAAAAAACTATAGAAAGAATCAACAAAACAAGGAGTTGGTTCTTTGAAAGAATTAACAAAATTGACAAGCCCTTAGCAAATCTTACCAAAAAAAGAAGAGAGCATATCGAAATAAACAAAATCTCAGATGAAAATGGTAATATCACGACAGAAATTACCAAGATCCAGAATATCATGAGGGAATACTTCTCAAACCTTTATGCCAACAAATTTGAGAATCTAGATGAAATGGATGAATTCCTAGCCAATATTAACATACCCACACTGAACCAAGAAGAACTAAGCCAACTCAACAGGCCTATTTCAAGCTCTGAAATAGAAATGGCAATTAGAGAACTTCCACCTAAGAAAAGCCCAGGGCCACATGGATTCACAGCTGAATTCTATAAGGTCTTCAAAGCTGAGCTCACACCAATACTACTCAGCTCTTCAACGAAATTGAAAATGAAGGTTCCTTACCAAACTAATTCTATGAAGCCAGTATAACCCTCGTCCCCAAACCAGACAGAGATTCATCAAAGAAAGAGAACTATAGACCTATATCTTTGATAAACATCGATGCAAAACTTCTCAACAAAATACTGGCCAACCGTCTACAACAACTCATCAAAAAAATTATACACTATGATCAAACTGGATTCATCACGGGGAGGCAAAGTTGGTTCAACATACACAAATCAATTAATATAATTCAACACATCAACAGGAGCAAGGACAAAATCACATGATTGTCTCAATAGACGCGGAAAAGGCATTTGACAAGATCCAACACCCCTTTATGTTAAAAGCTCTGGAGAAACTAGGAATCCATGGAACATTCCTCAATGTAATAAAGGATGTGTATGAGAAAGCTACTGCTAGTATTACACTTAATGATGAAAATCTAAAGCCATTCCCTCTAAAATCAGGAACGAGACAAGGATGCCCACTCTCTCCACTCCTCTTTAACATAGTACTAGAATTCCTAGCCAGTGCAATAAGGCAAGAAGCAAGCATAAAGGGGATCCAAGTAGGGAAAGAGGAAATAAAACTATCCTCTTTGCAGATGACATGATTCTGTATTTAAAGAATCCTATAGACTCTACTCCCAAGCTCCTTGAGCTGATCCAAAGCTTTGGAAGAGTAGCAGGCTATAAAATCAACCCTCAAAAATCAACTGCCTTCCTTTATGCCAACAGTGAGAGGAACGAGGCAATAATCAGGAAAGAAACTCCTTTCACAATAGCCTCAAAGAAAATAAAGTACCTAGGAATTAGCTTAACTAAGAATGTAAAGGACCTTTTTGACGAAAATTTTAAAACCTTAGAAAAAGAAATTAAAGCAGAACTAAGGAAATGGAAAAACCTCCCATGCCCCTGGATTGGAAGAATCAACATTGTGAAAATGACAATCTTGCCAAGAGCTATCTACAAATTCAATGCAATACCCATCAACATCCCAATGTCATTCTTTAAAGAAATAGAAGAGGCAATCCAAAATTTCATATGGAATAATAAAAGACCCCGTATAGCAAAAACACTTCTTAGCAGAAAGGACAGCGCTGGAGTAATTTCAATTCCAAACTTTAGACTCTATTACAGCTTGGTACTGGCACAGGAACAGGCCTGAAAATCAGTGGAATAGAAGTGAGGACCCAGATATTAAACCACAGACCTATGGCCATCTAATCTTTGACAAGGGAGCCAAAAAAATAGAATGGAAGAAAGACAGCCTCTTCAACAAGTTGTGCTGGCAGAACTGGTTAAGCACCTGCAGAAAACTAAACCTGGATCCTTCTTTGTCACCTTGCACTAGACTTAATTCCAAATGGATCAAAGACCTGGAGGTAAAAGCTGACACACTGAAAACTTTACAGGAAGGAATAGGAGATACACTAGGCCTCCTTGGCACAGGTAGAAGCTTCCTTAATAAGGACCAAGAATCACAACAAATCAGAGACAGGCTGGATAAGTGGGACTGCATCAAACTACAGAGCTTTTGTATGGCAAAGGACATAGCTAGTAAACTAAGTAGGAAGCCTACAGAGCAGGAGAAGATCTTCACCAACCAAACAACGGACAAAGGCCTCATATCTAAAATATATCAACAACTCAAAAAATTGAATCACTCCAAAACTAACCTCCAAAGTAACAACCATCCCATTAAAAAATGGGCCAAAGACTTAAAGAGAGTCTTCTCTGAAGAAGAAACAAAAATGGCCTAAAGACACATGAAGAAATGCTCAACATCTCTGATCATAAAAGAAATGCAAATCAAAACAACTCTAAGATTCCACCTCACTCCTGTTAGAATGGCCAGGATCAGGAAAACGAATGACAACAGATGCTGGAAGGAATGTGGCCAGGAGGGATCACAACTACACTGTTGGTGGGAGTGCAAACTCGTTCAACCACTATGGAAAGCACTATGGCAGTACCTCAAAAGTCTAAACATAGAGCTCCCCTATGAGCCAGCAATTCCACTACTTGGCATTTACCCAACCATCCAGAAACTAGGGCATAGTAAATGCACTAGCACAACAATGTTCATTGCAGCATTATTCACCATAGCAAAGATATGGAACCAACCTAGATGTCCCTCAGTTGATGAGTGGATCAACAAGATGTGGTATTTGTACACAATGGAATTCTATGCTGCTGTCAGAAAGAATGACATTGCCCCATTTGTTAGGAAATGGAAAGACTTAGAAAAAATCATCTTAAGTGAAGTAAGCCAGACTCAAAGGAACTTAGACTCAATGGTTTCCCTCATTTGTCATAATCAGTAGAAACCTTGGGCTCTACTAGCAGAGATCTGCAATAGAGCAAAATCTGGATACATAAGGCCATATAATGTGAAGCTAATTGAAAGGACCTCCAGGATATTGAAACAAAAGCCATATAATGAATGATTGTTGTCCTTAATGTACTATGTTATCTCTCATCTCTTTTGCTGTCCCTTGGTTATTCATATTGTTACAGTATCTCACTTTGCTATGTGATATATTGGATATATTTGTATTTGGTTATTTGAAATTTGATAGGGAAGGGGGAAAATCCAAGATGGGGCTTTGGAGGGAGTGTAATGGGGACCAAGACATGTGAAAGGGTATCAATGTATGTGAATTAATGCACCTTCTATCTGGCAAATATCATGTAACCCTTTTACTAATTACAATAAAAAAATAGAAGAGAAAAAAACAAAAAAAAAACAAAAAAAAATGAAATTACCTCTCAAAAATCAACAGCCTTCCTCTACGCCAACAGTGAGAAATAACAATCAGGAAAGCAACTCCTTTCGCAATAGCTTCAAGAAAATACCTAGGAATTATCTTAACTAACAGTGTAAAGGACCTTTTTGATGAAAACTTTAAAACCCTGAAAAAGGAAATTAAAGGAAAATTAAGGAAATGGAAACACCTCCTATGCTCCTGAATTGGAAGAATCAATATTGTGAAAAATGACAATCTTGCCAAGGGCTATCTACAAATTCAATGCAATACCCATCAATATCCCAATGTCATTCTTTAAAGAAATAGAAGAGGCAATTCAAAATTTCATATGGAATAATAAAAGACCCCGTACAGCAAAAACACTTTTTACCAGAAAGAACAGCGCAGGAGGGATTTCAATACCAAAATTTAGACTCTATTACAGAGCTATAATTATCAAAACAGCTTGGTACTGGCACAAGAACAGGCCTGAAGACCAGTGGAATAGAACTGAGGACCCAGATATTAAACCACAGACCTATGGCCACCTAATTTTTGACAGGGGAGCCAAAAAAATAGAATGAAAGAAAGACAGACTCCTCAAAAAAATGGTGCTGGCAGAACTGGTTAAGCACCTGCAGAAAACTAAAGTTGGATCCTTCTTTGTCACCCTGCACTAGAATTAACTCCAAATGGATCAAAGACCTGCAGGTAAAAGCTGACACACTGAAAACTTTACAAGAAGGAGATACACTAGGCCACCTTGGCACAGGTAGAGACTTTCTTAATAAGGACCAAGAATCACAACAAATCAGAGAAACACTGGATAAGTGGGACTGCATTAAACTGCAGAGCTTTTGTATGGCAAAGGACATAGCTAGTAAACTAAGCAGGAAGCCTACAGAGTGGGAGAAGATCTTCACCAACCATACAACAGACAAAGGCCTCATATCTGAAATATATCAACTACTCAAAAAATTGAATCACTCCAAAACTAATCTCCAAAGTAACAACCATCCCATTAAAAAATGAGCCAAAGACTTAAAGAGAGTCTTCTCTGAAGAAGAAACAAAAATAGCCTATAGACACATGAAGAAATGCTCAACATCTCTGGTCATAAAAGAAATGCAAATCAAAACAACTCTAAGATTCCTCCTCACTCTAGTTAGAATGGCCAGGATCAGGAAAACTAATAACAACAGATGCTGGAGGGGATGTGGCCAGGAGGGATCACTACTACACTGTGTTGGGAGTGCAAACTCGTTCAACCACTATGGAAAGCAGTGTGGCAGTGCCTCAAAAGGCTAAACATAGAGCACCAATGACCCAGCAATTCCACTACTTGGCATTTACCCAACCATCCAGAAACAAGGGCATAGTAAATGCACTAGCACAACAACGTTCATTGCAGCATTATTCACCATAGCAAAGATATGGAACCAACCTAGATGTCCCTCAGTTGATGAGTGGATCAACAAGATGTGGTATTTGTACACAATGGAATTCTATGCTGCTGTCAGAAAAAAACGACATCGCCCCATTTGTTAGGATATGGAAAGACTTAGAAAAAAATCATATTAAGTGAAGTAAGCCAGACTCAAAGGAACTTAGGCTCAATGGTTTCCCTCATTTGTCATAATCAGTAGAAACCTTGGGCTCTACTGGCAGAGATCTGCCATAGAGCAAAACCTTGATACATAAGGCCATATAGTATGAAGCTAATTGAAAGGGCCTCCAGGATATTGAAACAAAAGCCATATAATGAATGATTGTTGTCCTTAATGTACTATGTTATCTCTCATCTCTTTTGCTGTCCCTTGGTTATTCATATTGTTACAGTATCTCACTTTGTTATCTGATATATTGGATATATTTGTATTTGGTTATTTGAAATTGGATAGGGAAGGGGGAAAAACCAAGATGGGGGTTTGGAGGGAGTGTAATGGGGACCAAGACATGTGAAAGGGTATCAATGTATGTGAATTAATGCACCTTCTATCTGGCAAATATCATGTAAGACTTTTATTAATTACAATAAAAATATTTTCTTGAAAAAGAAAAATCTTCACATAGAACATTAAAAACAACAATTACAAGCATACATGTGTTGTTTCCCTATCCTGAAGTCCATTTCATTTAGCTTCTTCTTTTATGCACATACCTTTTGAGCTATTGTGCTCCTTAGCTAGGAAAATCCTAAGCACATGCTAATTATTACAAATGAGGAAAACCATGGAGCTCTCCTTCCTTTGGGTCTGGCTTACTTTCCTTAATATAATTTTTCCCAGTCTTTCGATTTCCTTACAATAGGGAAAATGTCACTCTTTCTGATGGCAGCATAGAATTTCATTGTGTATCTATATCACATCTTCTTCATCCATTCGTCTACTGAGGAAAATAATATTCTTAACTATGGTACTTGAATTAAAGTAACAAAGGCAGCAGAGTCTAAAATATACAGTGAATGGATTCAGCTATATGGGATAGGGTGACCTGAATCTAGAGGTGTTCATTGCTTCTATCCTGTGAAATTGTACACAAGCGGCAATGAAAGCACCAGGAAATATAATATAAATAATAATTGTCTAAGTCAAAAGAATAAATGATCAAACTATACCCCTTGATAATTTATACTAAATAGGTGAAATTCCTGTTATAATAAATATATGGGTAGATTTTGAAGAGTTTTTGAAATAGCATTTACTGGAATAGAATAGTCATAAAAATCTTCATGTTTTTTCTGTTTAAAATCACTTTGTAAAGTTTTACAATGTCTATTCTCTATGAACATATTGCCTAAAATGAAAGTGAATAAATATTCTGTCTTTTGATGGTTTCTTTTTCCAGAATGGAATATACCGATAAATATACTTGCCATTTTTGTCCTCTTTGCTAAGGAGTTTTGAATCATTGCTTTTGTCTTCCTGTCTTTGTTTGTACATGTTTATGTGGGTGCAAGTATTTTTATTCCAATGTGCCACACATAATTTTTAGCACTTGTGTTGGTACAAATATACAAAATAAATGTGACGAATACTGTTATAACAGATGCCAGTCTTAAAAATTATTTGTTTTTTTTATTTTATTGAAAATAGATGTTCATTTTTATCTCATAAAATATATACAATTATTATGTATATTAGCTTTATGTATTTACTAAATATTACTTGTACAATTATTCCTGTTTTTTCCTCCCTTTTGTATTTAGAAATTTTTAATTAAAAATCATTCTACTAAAAATCTTTCTGGGAGATATTTTACTGCCATCCTCATGATGTATGACACTGAGCTCAGCTTATATGTCTTATTGAGACACATGGTTGCCATTAATAATAAGTAGAAAATATATGGTGGTTTCGGTTTAATTCTTAATGGGCTATATAGTGCATAATAAAATTACCACAGAGAATTTATGAGTAGTATTTAATTAGTCCACAACTGTCTGATTTTAAAGATTGCAATATCCAATTTCTCAATGGCATAATGATCTTTGAGAAAAAATTATAATAGGCAAAATATAAATAATGATTTCATGTAAGTTTAAGCACAGCTATGGGGACAAATTAAGGGAAAGTTATTCTCTTCTAAACTATTTCACAGATTGGAATGGGTCAAGGATATGACTGTCTCTTCTCTCCTAGTCTGAAGAATGTCTAGCCTAAAGCAAAGATTTCGACAGTGTTCCTGCTTCTAGAATAAGACTGAGTGTTAAGGGAAATGAAATAGAGAAGAAACAGGAGGAAAGTCTAAGTGAGTCTCACTAACAAGGCCAATCGTCAGTTTCAGTCAAACAAGACTCATGCCCATGAGATTAGCTCCAAAAGTTTAATGTTATTGAGATATAGCAGAACTGTTATCTCTCCAGAGGGAAAGAGGAGAATTTTATTGTTCTTGTCTCTTACTAATAAATATTCACCTTGTGATTTGTGATTTCAGTTACATTTCTGTGAGTTCATATGTGTGAGCCAAGAACATTCTACATCTGTAGAAATAAGAGAGAGCCAAAGTAGGAGCAAAAGAAGAGATATTCATTCTAAATACTACAAGGTGTTATTTACCTGATTGCACACTGTCCTTGCTTCTTCCCCAGTAATTATAATACGGGTCTGAAATGGTCAGGTAATCCCTATTAAGGACCATTTTATTTTTCTCCCCCATGAAACCAAGGTATGAGCAAATGGTGAAATGCCAATATAGTTGTAAGGAAGAGTTGAGGGCATTTGGGAAAACAGTTCAAAAATTTTTCCCATGCACTCTGCATTTATTCAGTCTGTATACCTATATCATTTATATTGTCCAGAATTGTCTCATACTTACAAAATTGATAACCATAGTTACTTATAATGCCTTATATAATTTCTTATAGGACTGGGAACATAGCTTACTAGTAGAGTGCCTGCCTAGCATGCACGAAGTCCTGGGTTTGGTTCTTCAGTACCACATACATAGAAAAAAGCTAGAAGTGGTACTGTGGTTCAAATGGTAGAGTACTAGCCTTGAGAAAACCTAAGGATAGTGCTCAGACCCTGAGTTCAAGCCACAGAACTGGCAAAAAAAATTCCTTATAATAAATACCAAAGTTAGAATAAGTATTGCTCATGATTATCCTTTGTTCTATAAATAGTATTTTTCTCTACTGGGGACTAGAAATAGATAGAAGTTATTTTTAGTATATTAACAAATGTGTTGCATATACAAGGTATGATTCTAATAGCATGAATTCTTTGCACTGACTGATAGTTGACTAAATTGATTCTAGGAAGCTAGAACTCATAGTGTCCTAGTAAGAATGTGAATTAGAGGAGTGGGGTAGACAAATGGAAAAAAGAAAGGTATATGAATGCAATCATATTATCTGTGTATGTGAATGCATATGTGTATGTGAGAAATGGGATGATGGGAGAGATGATGGAGAATTATAAAGTATATCATTTGTTACCAAAAATATCTAGAGATCTACCAAACACAGTTATCAAAAATGTGAAGTGCAGAAAATTTGTATTTACCTGGTAAATAACATTCTAATATATTTCAGTTGGTTTGTACATATAAAATATTCACTGACATAGTAGGTTTATTCATATTATGCAGGGTTTTCTTTTACTCTGTAGCATTAAGATATTGTCTTTGGGTATATACTACACTTAATGTCTTCTGCAGAGTCCAATTAGTATGAGACATCATGAGAGTAGATCAGCATGATGATCTGCAGAAGTCAGAGGTTCAATGTTCCTGCATGACTATGATGAACAGAAATGCTGACATAGTCCTAAGGCAATATTTTTTGCCAGTCCTGAAGCTTGAACTCAGGGCCTGAGCACTGTCATTGGTCTTTCTTAAGGCTAGAGCTTTCTCACTTGAGCCACAGCACCACTTCTGGCTTTCTCGTTGTATGTGGTACGGAGGAATAAAATCCAGGACTTTTTTTTTCTTTTGTGGCTCATAGGACTTGAACTTGGCCTGGACACGGGCTCTGAGCTCTTCAACTCAAGGCTACCACACTACCCTTGGCCCTGGGTGCTGTCCCTGAGCTCTTCAGATCAAAGATACTGCCCTATCCTTGAGCCAAGCACCATTTCCTGTTTTCTAGAGGTTAATTGGAAATAAGAATCTCATTTCCTTTTATGCCTGAGCTGGCTTTGAACCTTGATCCTCAGATCTCAGCCTCCTGAGTAGCTAGGATTACAGGTGTGAGCCAAGGCGCCCAGCTCAAAACTAAGTATTTGTGCATCCTAGTCAAGCACTGAACCATTAGGCCAAACTCCCAGCCCATAAGGCGATTTTTAAACATGCCCTACTTCACCCCTGCTGTATTTGATGCCCCCTATTGTAGGAGTAAAGAATACTGCAATTTAAAACTCTATTCAGTTTGCCAAGAGCCAGAGGCACCATTTAATTACACCAATAGATATACAATTTGAAAGAACTACAAGGTAAATGTAGTCAGCCCAAAGTTACTGGAAAAAAATAAACAACAAAATACGGGAGATACACTTTTCTTTTTCCAGCCCTGGGGCTTGAACTCAGGGCCTTAGCACTTTCCTTGGGCTTTTCCCTCAAGGCTAGCACTCTGCCACTTGAGCCGCAGCACCATTTATGGCTCTTTCTATGTGTGTGGTACAGAGGAATTGAACCTGGGTCTTCATGAATGCTAGGCAAGCACTTTACCACTAGGCCAAACTCTTGGTCCAGAGACTTTCTTTTAAATATTCACTTTACTTAGCAACCCAAGAGGTGATCAGGGGCATTACAGGAAGCATTACCTTTCCATCAAGTATTAAGTTGTTAGTTCCCTTTGGGATTCTCCAGAAATATAGCGTTGCACTTCAGGCTTTTGCCAGGGTAGAATAGAAGGCTGTTTGTCCCTTCCTTCCTTCCTTTCTTTTTTCCTTCCTTCCTTCCTTCCTTCCTTCCTTCCTTCCTTCCTTCCTTCCTTCCTTCCTTCCTTCCTTCCTTCCTTCCTTTTTTTCCTTCCTTCCTTCCTCTCATAGGGTCTCATAGTGCAGAGATTACAGAATAATTTAAGGGTTCTATTGACTGTGAAGAATATTGGAGTCCAACTTATCCACTTGGGAAAAAAAGGGAATCACTATAGAGTGTTTCAATAGATGCAGGGTTACAAAGCCTGTGAGACAAGGTCACATTTACTAGTTTACGAAACTAATCTAAGGGCTCTCATGTCACTTTAGCTACTGAATATTTTGAATGGTCATTCAATTCCAGAACTCCTTATGTGCCTAAGACTCTGACATGAATCACAATCATTTGATTTTTGCCTTTCTCTATTTCTGCTTCCTATACTTCAAACACATGTCATTCCCTAGACTCTTCCCCTTGGTGAGACTTTTCCACATACATTGCCATTACAGAGTCTGAGAAAGTTGACCTAACGTGCTCTTTGGCCCTGCACTTAACATTTTGCCAGGTGAATTCTACAGTAATTCCAAAGTTTATATTCTGAATATAGTAATTACTTCCCATCCCCAAAACCCTTTAGATTGCTTTCTCCTGAAAGAAGTAGTTACTATTTGTGTGTTTATTTGCTTATTTATTTATTTTTAATCTTTTGTGCTAGTAGTGGGTCTTGAACTCAGGGCCTGGGTACTCTTTCTGAATATATGTGCTCAAGGCGAGCACTCTATCACTTGAGCCACAGCTCCACTTATAACTTTTTTTTATTTTGTAAGCCATTAGAGATTAAGAGTCTTAGGGATCTTCCTGCCCAGGCCTAACTTCAAACTATGACCCTCAGATCTCAGTCTCTTGGGTAGATAAGACTACGGGCATGAGCCTCTAGAACTTTTTTTTCTGTTTTCTTTTCTTTTTAATTAGTATGGATAAAAAAAGAAGGTGGCGAGGCAGATCCTGAAGAGAACATACTACTTTTGGAGAGTCATCTGTCATTATGAAATCTTAGAATATACGTGAAACTGCAAAAATCGCTCCATGCTGTCAAGGAAGACAAATTTATGTGTATGTTTCAGGATTTATAATTCTGGCCACACAGATGTCCTCAGTTTAATGTCCAGAATTCTGATTTTTATTTTAATTCACTGATTGCATTTCTAAAATAAAACAACAAATGAAACCCCTCAAGGCAACATATTCAGACTCCAGTGTAGCCCTGTCACACTTACAATTAGTTCTTAAGTGTAATTTTCTGCTGAGCATTCTTTAGACATTGATGTTAATGCTTCTCATAAATGAAACCATAGAAACCCTGTGGCTTCCATGTAGTGCTTCTAATTGGCAATTGGCGTCTTCAAACTTGTAGCTTCACTTTCAAATCTATTGTCAATTAAAAGTAAAATGTAATACAAGGCAACATAACAGAAGACAATATACAGCCCATAATTATTATGACAACATATCCTAAAGTCTCATTTTCCACCAGCAAAAAGATCTTTATTGTTGTCGAAATCCTCAAGAAATTTCCTGCCTTGTCCGGTTTTAAACTGTGATCCTCATATCTCAGTTTCCTCAGTAGCTAGAATTACAGGCAGGAGCCAACAGAGACACTTAAACATTTTAAAAACAGATGCTGAAAAAATATCCACATGTTTCTGCTTTATTCACAGGCATGATGTTTGAGCAGCAATGAGGAATAAGAAATTGAGTCAAGAAGAAAAAGAAGTAGGCTAGATGTAATCTGCCACGCAGAACACTGGATGGTATTAAGTGTGATATTGCCTTGCCTCGTCATGTAAGAATAGCTCTCTTAATTAAAGAATACTTCTAGGCAGGACATGCCTAGAGAAAAAAAATTCTTTCACTGGATGACTTTTTCTATCGTTGACCAAATCATCTTTTTTTTCTTGCTTTTAGGATGCTTAGATGGAAATACCACATGCTGTTATGATTTATTATGCTTCTGTGTCTGTAAGGACATCTGGGAAAAGAGAAAAAATGTGTATTGGTTCCATAGGGAAGAGAATGGTATATCTGCTTGATTTTCTTTTTGTCATAATTCACAGAAAGGATAACTTTGTATTGCTTGGAGAAGGAACAACTACCCAGAGGTTTTTGGAACAGGTGAAGCAAAGGTCTGCAAATTAGTTAAATGTTCTATGAATTATATGATATCTTGTTTCTAATTACTTTTCTTTTTTCATATATTTTTATTATAATTAATAGGAAGGTTACAGATAGAGGTGCATTACTTCACAAACATTGATACCATTTCTTATGTCTAGGTCCCCATTTCCTTCCCCCCATTCCCTCCCCTCATCTTGTTTTCCCCCCTTCCCTATCTGATTTCAAATAACCCAGTAAGCATATATACAATATATGAGATAACAAGGTGGAATACTATAACAATATGAGATAACCAAGGGATAGCAAACGAAATGAGAGATAACATAGTACATTAAGAACAGCAATCACTCATTATATGGCTATTGTTTCTATATCCTGGAGGTCCTTTCAATTAGCGTCATATACTTTATGGCCTATGTATCTAGGTTTTGCTTTATTGTAAATCTCTGCTAGGAGAGCCCAAGGTTTCTACTGATTATGTCAAATGAGGGAAACCATTGAGCCTGTGTACCTTTGAGTCTGGCTTACTTCACTTACTAGGATTTTTTCTAAGTCTCCATTTCCTTACCAATTGTGCGATGTCATTCTTTCTGACAGTAGCATAGAATTCCATTGTATATAAATATCACATCTTAACTAGGAATCTATGTTTAGTCTTTTGAGGAACCACCATACTGCTTTCCATAGTGGTTGAACGAGTTTATTACTTTTCAAAGTACTTAGATCCCATAGTAAATAGCAACTGTAGCTACTATCTTCAGAAAACAGTATCAGTCTAAATAAAAACATAAATCTGCCATTTATCACTTCCATCATTTATTAATCATTTAAAATATTATATAAATTATCTGAAAAATATTTATAGAGAAATGTAGATTTTTCTCATAGGCCTATGAAAGAAGCTTCCCTTAATCAAGAGCCTCTATTTAGTTTTTGTTTTAATCGACAAAAGAGATAGGCAGTTTAGAGGAAACCAATACCAAGGGAAGATCATCAGTTTTCCCATTACCATTTCCACAAAAATAAAAAAAATTCTCTAAGTATATAGGCAGAAATTTCTGGATTCAATTAAGAGTAGAAATACTTGTAAAATAATGTATTTTAATTCTCAGTCCAAACACCAATCTAAAGAAGTGGTGTTGTAGCTCAAGGGATAGAGCACTAGCTGTGAGTTGAAGAGCTCAGGAATAGCACCCAGGCCCATAGTTCAAGCCCTATGATTGACCAAAAAAAATATCAATCTAGTTATTGATTATAATACACAATGGGAATTTTTATGTATTGATATGCAATGTACATTTTTTTTCTGTCAGAATCAAGCCTAATTTGTTAATGGTGAGCTGAGTTGTTTGGAAAAGTTAATTTCCCCTTTGAGCCCAGGGCTAGGATGTGATTTTGATATAGACAATCTATGATATGTTGTATTCAGGAAATATCCCATGAAAAAAGTCAGTATAGTTGTCATTACACTTTTGACAAGATTGTGGTCTGTCACGGGCTGAAAGTCAAGCCCTATAACCTTTTTTTCACGCTGGGATGGCTTCAATGGATTAAAAAAATGTGGTACTATTACACAGTGGAATTTCATTCATCTATGAAAAAGAACAATATTGTACCATGCATAATGAGATGGAAGACTTGGGGGAAAGAAACTACATTATGTGATATAAGCCAGACCTAGAGTAACAAAGAATACATGGTTTTCCTATGTGATAGAAAAACTAGCCTATAAATCTATGAGTAAACACATTGGTTGGCTGGTATGCAACTGGATACAAATGAATTGACTGAAATATGAAAGACTATAAGGATAACTCAGTGTAATTTCTGATGAACACAAAATGAAAGCCCAACAAAGTAAGTGCCAGGAAGTGGGAACTTGCAAGGGGGAGGGCAAGGAGAGAAAGGTAAATGAATAAAGAGGACAAGCTGGGAGAGAATATTGTCAGAAAGTCATTGTACATAGTACAAAATTAAAAAATGCAACTAAAAGGATAGGTCAGAGGGCTGAGAATGTTGAAGCAGGTGACACTAATAAAGAAATACATTGTATTCATAAGCTACTTTGTGAATGGGAAACCCCTCTCTACAAACTATTTAAAGATTTTTTTAAAAATATCGCTGTCAGCATTTGTTGGATACCTTACAGGTAGAATTTGAAAATATATATGTCTGAAATTTAGGCTGCTATCTATATACTGTGTTGGAAATTTATGGCTGACTCATGCTAAGGAAGGAAGTGCAGATTTTTTTTTAAAAAAAAAAAACTGAAGGAAGAGAGCCTGAAATGTGGATTGCTTGTCGTGTATACATGAAGCCTGATTCGATTCCTCAGTACCACATACACAGAAAGAGCTGGAAGTGGTGATGTGCTGCAAGTGATAATGCACTGGCTTAGAGAAAGCTCAAAGACAGAGCCCTGGCCCTGAGTTAAAGCCCCAGGACTGGCAACAGAAAAGAAAAAGAAAGAAAAAAACGAAAAAGAAAAAGGAAAAAAAAGTGAAGGAAGAGGTCTTGATGACAATATTCAACGCTTGGTTTCATCCAGGCCTAAAGCTTACATTTATCATACACCACTAAGATCTCATTACTAACAGAAGTATAATGCTGCTTCAGCTCTCCAAACCATTGTAATTTAGTTGGCTACAACTAAACCCAAATGCTTATTGGTTCTACACAAGTGTATTTTGATTCAATAATTATTACAGTAATAGAATATGTTAACATTAGGATGTCCAGGAAAAGATATATTGGAACTTTTTGTTCTAACCTTGTAGTTTTTCTGTAAATCAAACCACAAAAAGGTTATTTAAAAATTATGTCATGCATTTATCAAGATGCATTGTATTCATAAACTACTTTGTTGAATGGCAACACCTCAGTGCAACTATTTAAAGATAAAAATAAACTTTAAAAAATAAAAGAAATTAGCTTGTGAAAAATCTTTCTATGTCGAACTTTCCAAGGGTAAGTGGATCCTTCTGCTAATAAAAACTGTGTTTCATTCAAAAAGGTGGAAAACACATTTTTCAAATGCTTCTCCTTAGGGAATCTGTGTTCCTTAAGTTCAACAGATAGAATTTTTTTTGCCAGTCCTGGGGCTTGAACTCAGGGCTTGAGCACTGTCCTTGTGTTTTCTCAAGGCTAAAGCTCTACCACTTGAGCTACAGCGCCACTTCTAGCTTTTAGTATGTATGTAGTACCAAGGAATCGAACCTGGATCCCCATACATGCTAGGCAAGCACTCTACCATTAGGCCAACCATTCCAGTCTCCAGAATTTTTTTTTTACCAATCCTGGGGCTTTAACTCAGGGCCTGAACACTGTCCTTGAGCTTTCTCAAAGCTAGCGATCTACCACTCAAGCACAGCACCACTTCCAGCTTCTTCTGTGCATGTGGTACCAAGGCAACAAAACCAGGGCTTCCTACGTGCTAGGCAAACACTATGTACTAGGCCACAGTCTTGGCCAAGAAAAAATTAAATAAGATGATCATGGTCTGCTTTAGGCACAAGTATTTTATTAAAGGGGATGCAAGAGGGTTTGAGATGAGATTTTTGTCATAGATATAGCAGCTTACTAATGCAATCCAGATAGGAGGTGGAGATGGAGAAGGTCTCCCATTGATACTTGTGTGGACAAAAATGTGAGACCTCATCTGTAAACTAACCTTTGAAAAGATATGGCATTTCCGTCAGTCATTTTAGTTAAATGGCAAGTAAACTATGCCCAGCTTTATTTCTTAGGTTTGTTTTCTAGTCATTCTGAGGTCTGCTCTATAAAATTACTGTAATTGGGAAGGACTCTTTATTTTCTTTTGTTCTATCAGTCTTAAATCAACCTTGGTAAATTTGATCATGTATCAGGTTTAAATATTGTCTTTTTGTATTCTTTACATACTTTTATTTCTAAGTGCTTTTCAGAATACTGCATAAAGCTACT
Organism: Megascapheus bottae; assembly: GCF_031878675.1. Taxonomy (NCBI): domain Eukaryota; kingdom Metazoa; phylum Chordata; class Mammalia; order Rodentia; family Geomyidae; genus Megascapheus; species Megascapheus bottae. The sequence continues at coordinate 41,709,784 of NC_143511.1, forward strand.
TCATCTTCACAGAAGAGCACTACTATCATTAAGTGGCAGTTACTACTGTTATACTGCGATTAGTAGCTCAGTGGCAAACTTCTTTCTTATTGCTCTTCATAAATCATCATTTCTTTTCTATTCTAAGATGTCCAAGAACTTCAATTCCAAGCAAAAGACAAATATAGTGTAACTAAGCAGACTACACTCAATTAAAATCCCTACACTGCAGATTTACATATTGTGTAACAGGCTTTTATTTGGATAGCTTTTATCTCTTTTCTAGGAGGTTTTAAAAGTAGAAATAATCAGGTGGATTTCACATAAGGATAGGAAGTACGTAGCCGAAGAAAAAGAACATGATATTTCTGTCCACAGCACTCAATACACAAAGAAAAGAAAGGAGATATTTTAAAATTTATATTCAAAACAAAATATTGAAATTCACAGACTTAAACACCAGCCCTAGTTAGGAGATAACATATTTTCTTTTTCTGAAACTCTTAACACATCTTTGTCTGGGTCTAGGAGCTTAGACAATAGAGTTTGATGTAGTGCAATTTTCAGCAAGACAAGTAGGATAAATCCTATTATTCTAATTCCACAGGAATCTGGAGAAAAAGAAGGATAAAAGGTAGAGGAACATATATAAATCAAGGAAATATAATAAAGGAAACTGGGCCAGGATTTTGGCCTATTGGTAGAATGCTTGCCTAGCATGCACAAAGACCAGGTTCGATTCCTTGTTACCACAGACATAGAAAAGCAGGAAGTGGTACTGTGGCTCAAGTGGCAGAACACTACCCTGGAGGAAAAAGCCCTAGGACAGTGTTCAGGCCCTGAGTTCAAGCCCCATGAGTGGAAAAACCAAATTAAGGACACTTTGATTTTCCATCAGTTGAATTTCAGAGTTTCTGATGATTAGAGCCATGTGGTTTGCTGCAAGTGTATGGTCCATTTTGTAGAATGAAAAGTCCACTCATGCTGGACATTTTCTAGCTGTGTATTTGGGAATTAGATAATAGGTTTCTTTTTCCAGCTGTGTTCTTGTGCCAGTGCTAGAAACTTGTGCAAGAGTAAACGCTGGACCAATATTGTCAGGTGAAGAAGTATTAGCTTCTATTTACAAATTTCTCTTGGCTCGTGCATGTCCTTGACACGGGTATGAATCACAATTACTTCTGGTGATAGAGGGTTGAGGTAAGCTCCTAATAGATAGAGGCTACCTTACAGTACTTAAGACCTGGGCTCCTAGGTAGAAATGGCAGAAACTTCAAAGGTCAGTACAACAGGAAGGAGCTAGGTCTTCAACTTTAGATAATAGATGTGAATGAAATCAAGAAATGATAATAAATCCTCAATTGATATTGCCAGCTGGTGCCAACAGAATCAGGCAAGACATGCCTAGCATACAACCAAGAACATATTAAGTAGCAGAAGAGAGACTATAGGTCACATCACAAGATATATGTCAATGCCTGTCCACATAAGTAGAGTCTCAGAATGCACAGAAGATAGATCCAGTTGAATAAGGGAAGAAACATTTTAATAAAATTATTAATGATTGAATGAGGTTAGTAAAGGAGATGACATTCTATGTTCTTTTGTGTGTGTGTGCTAACTGATGTTGGACAAGTATTGAGAATGGCGGAAGGATTACAAAAAATGTACAGAATCTATTTCCTTTGGATACCACAGATTAGATTTTACAATCTTGACAAATATTTTGTGACTTACTTTATTGCAGGTAGTTTCATTTTTTATAAACTTATTTTTCTCAGTCTCTAGGTTCTTCACTAATTTCTTGATGCAATCTCTGAATCAAGGCTGATTTATTTTGCACACAATGCATTCTTTTATTTATTTTATTTATTTTTTATTGTAATTAATAAAAGGGTTACATGATATTTGCCAGATAGAAGGTGCATTAATTCACATATATTGATACCCTTTCACATGTCTTGGTCCCCATTACCCTCCCCTCCACCTCCCCCTTCTTGGTTTTTCGCCCTTCCCTATCCAATTTGCTGTATCCAGATGTGTTGAAAGAGCTGCAAACAGCCACCTTCTTTCATCTTGTCACTCTTGTTACTGCAATATATTAGCACTAGTATTATTTAGTTGTACCTTATTTTTACACATTATTTTCCAATTTACTTTATCAAAATCGTTTCTGTGACCTTGGTCCTTTCTCCAGCTGTTTTCTCACACATTTCTCATTCCTGGACTCCACATTGAATACTTAGCTGTAGGTACCATCACTCAGAAACCTTTCTCTCACACAATTGCAATTCCTGAGTCTTATGTGTATTTGATTACATTAAAATAATTTCTGAGCCTCGCATGATGAATCACACCTGTAATTCTAGCTACTCAGGAGGCTGAGATCTGAGGATCTATGTTGAAAGCCAACCTGGACACTAAAGTCCACGAGACACTTATCTTTAATTAATCACCAGAAAACTGGAAGTGGCGCTATGATTCAAGTGGTAAGGTGGTAGGCTTGTGCTGGAGAGCTCAAGGACAATACCCAGGCCAAGGAGTAAGGGTTAGCCTTGAGCTGAAGAGCTCAGGGACAGTGTCCAGGACCAGAAATCAAGCACCATGACAGACCAAATCAAAAACCAACCAAACAAACAAAAAACCTTGCAAATCTGCACTCAAAAAAGTCACCAAGGGAAGAGAAAATAAGACTAACTGGGAAATGGTTAATTGCCAGGAAACACAAAGAAAGCTGACAACACAGACAACTATGCAGCAGTCAATTAATTAATGGTTAGGGACACTCAAATGGTCCCAAAATGTTGTAGGCTTTGACCTCCCTTAGATCAAAAGTAACCACTCCTACATCCTGGCTCACAAAACATTTATTGCGTATCAACTAGAACACATATTTCATTCTTCTATCCATTACTGCTGGTGGTTTCTTTGTCTTCCTCAACGTTCTTATGTTTTATTCATCTTTCTCCAGAATATTTTCTAGGGCAGTGCTTTGCAAGACATAAATACTGAATAGTATTTACTTGAACAACAGCTTGTTTTACTTATTAATTGTGAGAAAAATAAATGCATTTCAATATATCATATAAAGGTTATATAATTAATTGAGTTGTTCTAATATATCATATTTGTGTATATGTGCATACATATACACATATTATAAACAGAATTTGGGCATGTTACATATTAGTTGTATGGTTAGTAAGGGAAGGGAGCAAAAACATGGAAAGGTACAAGAAATTTTATATGACATTAAGGAAATCGCATAAAGCTGAAATATTGTTTCCATCTTATAAAATGCCAGAGTGAGTTGTGGATGTATCTGGTTTGTGCTGAAAGGTAGGCTAGGGGCAGAATCTCCCTGAGTGTCTTACATCTATGGCCTTTAGCCCACCTTTCAAACAAAGTCTTACTTAATTCCTCAGAATTAAAGAACAAGAGGTAGGTAAACAAATAAATGAATGCTTACTCAGAGCCTGTTGTCAAAGGGATTTTAAAGGATATACCATTTTGTCTTTTTCATAATAAGGTCAGGAGCATCTCTAAGGCAATTGTAATATTCATTTTGAATTAAATTAAAATAATCACTAAAGTAGCAAGATAGGAATTTGTTACCATCATCTTGCTAGTGTGGTAACTGATTTGTAATCATAAACCAATAAACCCATATATATACATATACATATACATATGTTATACATGTGTGTGTGTGTGTGTTTATAATTTACTCATTTGCTTTTTGTCTCATACCAGTTTTCTATAGTCAGTCTTCATAGTGTGAGTCATTTACCTCCTTCCTCCCAGATTCTTAGTTTGGTCAGTCCCTTCCATCCGTATTCAAATTGATGCTTGTAATTTATACTGGTACTGAAACAGCTTGGTCCATCCTAGCAATAGATTTTGTATCCCACACTTCTTCTCACCATGATTTCTGTACTTCCTTGGAAAACAATATAGCCAAACAGTACTGTTCATGACACTACTGCTTTACTACATAGCACAACTTCTGGACTTGTTTCACAGAATGGCATGGGCACCAAGTATTGCTATTTCAGGTAAAGATTATTTCACTCTGGCTTGAATTTAACCTGAATTTGATAAAACTGTTTATTCTCTTCAGGGTCTTCAAGGCACCATCACTTCACTGCAAATTGGGATGACTGAGGATGCTGTTGAAGAAATAAAAGCACCCATGGGGGGCTGAGAGTTTGACCTAGAGTGCTTGCCTAGCATGCATGAAAATCCAGGTTCGATTCTTTGGTTACCATATTAATAGAAAAAGCCGGAAGCCAGAAGAGGTGTTGTGGCTCAAGTGGTAGAGTTTTAGCCCTGAGAAAGCCCAAGGACAATGCTCAGGCCTGAGTTCAAGCCAGGACTGGCAAAACAACAACAACAACAACAACAAAACCACCATGGGAGAACTCAGAGAGTCATATAGAATTTATTCCAAGAGAATCCTGATAAACTGATAAATGGATGCAGATTAGAATGACTAATTACATCATGAAAAATCAGTGAATGAGACACCTATACCTTGCTTCTGGACTGAAGATGAAGTCACTCTCCTTACTAGAGTGAATCTTTCTCAAGGAATTATTCTCAGCTTTAGAGATCTATTTTGCTGGAGGCTTTTCATTGAAGACCACTCAGTACTCTCCTGTGTCCTGCCTTCCTTTCATCAAGGAGGGAATCTTCCCTCTAGGTTTCAGGATAGTTCCTAGATATTTTGTAAGTTTGTGTACCTTCTTGGACAAACATTACTTATATATTACCTGTATACATTGTTGCTAGAAAAAGTGTCCAATAAATTAAATAAATACATTTCTGACAAAGAGTCATACTGAATGCAATCAGTAGTGGAATTGAATTAGGGGAGTCCATAAGTAATTTTGAGAATAGTTCAAGGAAACAATGCAGATATGGGCTGGAGTTTTAATGGGGGGAGTTTATTAAAGAATTGATATGGTAGGAAAAAAGTGTGTGGTTCTGTGGGTTGTGTGGAAGTCAGGTGTAAGTTGCTGTTGTGAGGAGTGGCCACATGCTTTGAGACTCAAGCTATAGGAAGATGCTTGCTGTGAAGACAAGGTAGCCTGGCTAAGAACTCACCACTGGCTTGCAGCCTGTTCAGAATCATGGACATATTTCTCCATCGAGATAATTGTAACCATCCCATCAATAGACTGAAGGCCAAAAGATCTATGATGGGATGTCAGAAAATGTTTATGGCTTATGATACCAAATAAAAGCAAGAAAATGAAAGATGCTGTTTTGATATGTCTGATGTGATACCTACAGAATTGTATGAGCAATAATTCAATTACATAGTAAGATTAAAAAGGCAAGAGAAAGTTGATACCCCCAAATAACTAATTCCAGAGTGTACAGTTGGAAAATTTATTGACAAAGATGATAAGTGCAGAAACAAGAAAGAAGATTTAAACTATATCCTTCCATAATTATCTTTTCTAATCCCTAGATCCTAGTGCTAATAATTTGAGAAAAAATCACAGAATTATGAAACCAAAATAATATAATTTATGAAAACACCTTAAAACAATGTCTAGCATCTATCTAGTAAACTGTGTACACATTTGCTATCTTATCTACTTATCTTATCTCTAAGAGATCAAAAAAGTTATCACAAATTTCTATTTATTATTGATGTAATTTGTACACTAACATATAAGGTTGCGAACAAACAAGATCCCAAAGCTGGTCTTTGATTTCATTTTTAGCTGTTGTGTATGTCCCTTTTGGGGGTCTGTGTCATATTTGGAAAATCAATCACATGAAGCAAACATTTCTCAATAAACAGCAAGCCAACGGCAGCCTCCAATTCTGCTCTACACATTGGCTAGTCCTCAAGAGACATTTAAACATTAATGATGTTCTCTCTTAAGCAGAAGATATTTTAAGTATTAATGTATCACTATCAAACTTGGTGCTACCATAGCAATTATGTAACAAACTTTTTTAGTAATAATAGCTCATTTTTACACAATATCCTTTGTGTGCCAAGCACTAAATGAAGCATTTTATAAACAGCATCTCCAATTTTCATTACTACACCGACCCAAGTTTCATTTATGGTTGTTGGTGTTTTACTTGTTAGGATGATGAGTAACTGGGTCAAAGTCATTGCAGACTACTGGATGCCCAATAGATTATTATCCTGGGTTCCATGTTTTTACATCAGATTAAATTATTAGAGAAAAAATATTCTGCCAATTCAGGATTTGGAGCATTCACATCAGGGAAATGGAAATCTATGCTGTAGAAAAGGAGGCTGAACTCGTGGCCCATGCTCATTTCCTGGTTTTGAGACCACACCTGGCTGAGATGGTACCTGCCGCCTGGTTGGAAGGCTTGGCTGTGTTTGTGATTCACAGTAAGGCCATATCTGGGATAGGCCCCAAACCCTTCCACCCTCTTGGACAGCACATGATTCCCCTTCTTCACCTATACTGAGAGTTCCTCCCCCACCCTGACCACCTTTGTGCTGATAGGCTCCTGCACCCTATATTAGCTGAATGGACTTCCTCAATAAAGGAGCTCCTGCCTTCATGGCTCTCCCTGAGCATCTTATTGTCCTCCTGGAGGGAGGGCTGGTTGCAGGTGGTCAATCGGCCTCTCTTTTCTTGCCTAGTCCTGGTCTGGGTGTGTTCTCCCTATCCCTCCTGCGGGTCAGGAGGAACCGAGGACTAAAAACCCTGGACACAAGATACAGAAAAAATAAGAATGGAATTTGTGCTTTTTTCTTGCTGATTTACTGGGCTGCATTCAGGGTTCATGGCAACACCACTAAAAAAGTAATGAGGAACAAATATGATAATTATTGGGTCTATGTAAAAGATTCTGCCTACTGAATGATACTAGATTTTCACAGTAGTAACTATTTTCAAACTTCTTACAGAAGACAAGGAGAGGGAATAGTGAACTGGTTATCGGTGGAAACAAAATGGACAAAGGTAAAATAAGGCAAGTAAATGCTAATATATACATAATTCATAAGGAAGCAGTTGTTCATTGTGTCTTGCTTGTTTGATTCAAATCCTGTGATTCCTTCACTTGCTTTTTTCTTTCTTTTTTTTCCTTTTTGCCAGTGCTGGGGCTTGAATTCAGGGCCTGAGAACTGTCTTTGGGCTTTCTCAAGGCTAGAACTCTACCACTGTGAGCCACCGCACAGCTTCTGGCTGAATCTTTGTATGTGGGTCTAAGGAATTGAACCCGAGTCTTCGTGCATGCTAGGCCAGCACTCTTACCAGTAGGCCAAACTCCTGGCCCCTTCATTTTGTTTTGTCTCATATTTTCAGTAGTCATTTCTCTTACACCTAGTAGAATGTATGTTAGATTTAATATGATTGATCTAATGTGGCTGCTACTGTTGTACCTGTCTTAGAGTTATTAAGAAAACTGCAGTCATACAACTTTTCTCTTGTGCTTATCACATTTTTTTCATGCAAGAAATGTCTTTCAAATGTGACAGCTTTGGCCAGTGCAAGGAGAAAGAATACTTTCCATGCCAACCTCTCAGTCTAGACGGTTTTCTTGAGTCACACAGATGTTCATAAATGTGCTGTTTTATAGACCCACTGAAGATATGCATGATTTTAAAGGTCATAAGCATTGTAGTTTTGAAAAAGAGAAACAGAACTTAGGCATATTCAGCAAGTATAAGAAAAATATTCTTCCACTTATGAACTCAATCATGGGAAATAAGTTAGATTACATTAAATGTAATAATGTATAGACTTGACATTTATGTTTCTCCTATATATAGTAACAACAGAATATAAGCAAGAAAATATTTTATTTTAATTGATAATCATCTTCAGGTGTATTCTAGAATGCAAAATACTGTTCAAGGATTTAAGAAGTGATTGTGTCAATTTAGGAGGCAAAATCATTTATTTTAGATGTTCCATTTATTTTAATATTTCCTTATACCATTCTTTCTTTATGTGTGCTTCCATACTACTGGATAGTTTTGAAATCAATCATGCTAATGTGAGTTATTTTCTACTTGTATTAAAAGGTTATTGAATGTCTTCAACTAGTCATGATGAAGTTCCAAGAGAATCCAAAATAATCACCATTGTTGATTTGAAAATATATTTAAGTTGCACTTATATGATTCTAATTCAAATAAAAATGCAAGATATAACATAGATTAGAGAAACTGATTCTGTACCTTTCAATCTAACTAAAAAGATGCTATTTCTTGTAATTATTTGTAAATTTACAACTTTACAAAATAAAGCATATCTTATTGCTGTTACTCCAAATGATAGTTGCCTTTCTTATCCATAAAATATGTTCCACACAAAACTGAATGTCACTGCTACCCTCTTAAACAGTGCTAGCTATATGATTTCAGTATTGATTACAGCACATTGCCCCCATGTTCGTTGCTTCAGATGACATACTGCAGTGCAAATCTGTCATATATTGCATCTTGAACTTTGGGCATGCATATTTAATGCATTTTAATTACATTGGCTCTCTTCCTTTAACAGCAATCCTGCCAATGGGTTTTTTTTTTTATGTTTGAAATATAACTTTATTGGAGGAATGCACCAGGAGAAATAAGAAAAATGTAGTAAACAAAGGGTTTGGAATGTCCAGTACTGTGGCCCCAAGGACACAGATAAGTGGAAGAAAAAATTTCTCACTTGCAAGAAATCCATTAATGTAATTTTAGAAATTATAATGATACATTAAAGATGTACAATGATTTCATCTTTAACTAGCTATATGTGCATTGTGTAATGCAGTTCTAAGAATGACCCTGTGACATAAAAAGGCTACTTATTATTACCTCTATTAATACGAACCAGTTACTGACCAAATTTGTGAAACTAAGAGGCTATGGTTCAAATGTGGAAGAGAGTTAACTATGTGGACCTGGGATCTTGTTTTACATACCACTAAGAATGTCTTCTGTTCTAGTGCATAGAAAAGTTAAAAAACATTATAAGTAAGCCAAAAGATTCTAATTTTCTTCTTTATTCATATATTTCTTCCTCTAGAATTCAACCATAAATATCCTGATACAAGTATTTCCCTGGAATAGTGTGTTTTTGAGTATACTGATAAATGAATGGATACATACATGAAATTGTATTGGTAAACCAAATCCCTGAGTAATTTCTAAATCCTTGAGCAATATCAACTAATTTTTTGCATTTCTCACATTACAGTTATGTCTCTTACATGCTAAATATTATATAGTTATTGACTGTGAATATCAATTCACTTTGCATATTTCTTCACATATTAGGCAGTGCACAATAAATAAAATGATAATATATGGATATAACATACTGATATATAGGATAATTTTTATTTTCATTTGACTTTGATTTACTTGTCTATTTATAAGAGAGTGCTAAATTTAGACTCAAGACTTTTAGTTCTTTTATTTCTAACATTCAAATATGGAACATACTATTGAATTGACCCAGGGAAAATAAACATTTTTAAGATGCAATGTTTGGTTTCATTCAAAATCATACAGCATAAGAATGAATTAGAAAAGCATTTTCTATGTTTGCTTAAAGACTGTGATTATATAGTGGCATGTCCACAATTATATTAAATAATCATGAGTATCTATCAATTGTATTAAACAACCTTGTATAAACTAAAGTTATGGTCTAATGCATGTATTGTTTTACAGTGTGTGATAGTAACTGATCAACTTCCTGATGCAAAATTATTCAGTCTTAGAATTTTCTGGTGCTTGTGTGTTGTAAAGCTTGCAAGAGGCTTCCCAAAATATAATTTTATCTTTCAGAACCTACAAAAAGACTATATGGGCCAGCTTCATTTTCTGTGACTTTGTTAGGATGCAGCATGAAGCTTAGCTTGGCTAATTCGACATAGGGAGGAGGCTGTTGTCTGTGAAAGTAAGAGCCTTGCTGTGCTCTTCAGTTTTCACTACTGAAATACCATGAGAATTGTGTGGACACAACTGTGTGACAGGTAAAAACACCCATGATTTAGGAGACATTGTAAAATAAGAGCTCTAAGAGAAGGCTTGGCACACGTTGGAATTTGGGTAGATAAGACACAAATCTTTGTTGACTTGTGTCATTGACTTGTATTGTTTATTTGTCAATTCACCAGAGTATAGTATACATAATGAATACAGAGAATGTTAAACTGAGTTGTTTTATCATATTATAAGTGCAATAAAACTTTTGAGTAAAAAAATGAGGAAAAGGATATAGAGAACTTTCAAACAGGAAATTAGAAAGCTGGTGAGGTGAATTGTAATTCTTTTTTTCTTCTTTCCATATATTTTTATTGTAATTAATAGAAGGGTTACATTGTACTCACCAGATAGATGGTGCATTACTTCACGAACATTGATACCCTTTCTCATGTCTTAGTCCCCATTTCCCTCCCTCCACCCCTGCCCCTCATCTTGTTTTCCCCCCTTCCCTATCCTATTTCACATAACCAAATGTGCATATATAAAATATATCAGATAACAAGGTGAAATACTGAAACAATATGAGATAACCAAGGGACAGCAAAAGAGATGAGAGATAACATAGTACATTAAGAACAACAAGCATTCATTATATGGCTTTTGTTCTATATCCTGGAGGCCCTTTCATTTAGCGTCATACTATATGGCTTTATGTATCTAGGTTTTGTTCTATTGCAAATCTCTCCTAGGAGAGCCCAAGGTTTCTACTGATTATAACAAATGAGGGAAACCATTAAGCCTATGTTCTTTTCAAACTCTTATACTAATTCTTCATATAATAAAAAAAAATTACCAGTCAAGTACATTTCTAGCAAATTTTGATATACTATTCTGGTTATAGTTTTTGATAGAATCACTGTGAAGTCAACCTTATTATTTCATATTCTGCAATTAAGATAAGGAGAAGTGCATTCTAAACTGCATTTAGCACAATATATTACAGTACATATGATGTACTGAAAGAGCATGAGATGTTATTATTAGAAACATTGCATATATTTTTAAATGTGATGAAGTTACAAATTATCTAATTAACCCTATGTCCTATTACCTGTTTCCTAATTGCTTCATAATGTGCCAGAAATAAAGAGGAAGTAGTGCTGTGGCTCAAGTGGAAGAGCCATAGCCCTGAGCTGAAGAGCTCAGGGATACTGCCCAGACCCAGAGCACCAAGCCCCATGAATGACAAAAAAAAATACCAGAGTGAGATTAAGTATGTTAAATAGGATGTTGATGATTTTTCCAAAATTGACTTCTTTGTTCCAATGATGTAATTTTTTCCTTTAGCAATACATGCAAAATTGAAACAATAAAGAATCAAAATACAGCACATTAAAGAAAATCTGGTAAGAGAAAAATATTTGGGTTTTCTATCTTTGACTTCATAATTCTATGTTTAAAGTCAGTCAAGTGTTTCATTGTTTGCATTCGTGGAAATGAATTTCAGACAAAGTTTTATTCATCAAGAGAAAGTTTCTTTTCACACTTTCACAAGTTACCTTTTAGAAATATCCTTTTCTTTTCATATTGAATTGGCAGCAGTGAGTTAGAATGACAGATTTTCTTTACTCTGAAATGGTATGGGATACAGATGTTATCCCTTAGAATATTAGAGACAGCTCCCAAATTACTGTATTTTAAGTTCAAGATAAAATGAATGGTGTCAAAAGTATTTCAGCATCGAAGAAAAGAACAGGAAATAGAGTAACATGATCCTAACTTTTTACTTTGACCTGTTCTTAGCAATGCCTGTTTGACAGGAATCTTATTATACCTCTGTATTTTTAGTATAGAGCTTTTGAACCTTGCCACTATTGACATTTGGAACTAAATAACTCTTTATTAAGGGGAGAGGGAATTGTCCTGTCCATTGTAGGATGTCTAACAGCTTATCTGGCCTCTATCCATATAAATGTCTCCTACTCAACCCATAGAAACCATGCTGGAGAATGGTATCTCATTCTTCCAGGATATTGCTTCTCAGATGATGCCTTACATCTTCTGTCAAGCAAGTCTTTCTATCAAGTCAGCAGCATTTGTGTGATGCATTATGTATCATACCCTGCGGTTCCTGTGGTCAGATGCTGTTTGTAGATCACATGGCTACGGGTAAAACATTCTGTAAGCACCTTGCAAGTATTGTTGGCTGTGGCTCAGAGTCAGAAAACAAACAAACAAACAAACAAACTTCCACTTAGAATATGCATGTTTTCTTTAGAAAACAAACTACTTGACCTTTGAAAGAACCAAGGTGATTGACTTGGAATTAAGGCCATTTGATTTGCTCAAGAAATAATACCATAGTGAGGGTAGTATTAATCTTTATTGTTGGTATTTTGGACATTTATAGGTGTACGCTTTTGTTCTTGTCATCATAGTTGTGTCTTGTGCATACCTGTCATGATACTGCCTGAATTTCTGCTGATATTTCTGCGTCGACTAACTTCAACTGATCGAGAATTTCTTCCTCTCAGATCAACTCCTATTCCCTTGTGAATTTTAGCCATTCATAATGAGGAGAGGGACAATTTCAGAACTTCTTCTCAATCTATTGATCTTGTAGTCACTTTCATCTCCCTGTATTGAGAAGGGGGACAAATAACTATCTAGAAATGTGAAATGTGTTTACACTGAATCTGAGGGGAAATACTAGGAATTATCTTCCCTTCTCTTCTTTATGGCAGGAGTGGGTCAATATTTTTTGTTCTTAATTGGGATGGACTCTTCTGTCATATCCCTTTACCACTCAGATATTACAGTATTAAAGAACTGGTCTTGAGTTAGAGTAGAGTTTGTCTTTTAGCTTTTGAAACATATGAATCCCATAAAGACCTTCAGGATAGGGCTTTTTTTTGGCTTATGCTTACCGGTCATCATTACGCTGTTGATATAATAACATATATGATGTACTGCAGAATGTCTAGGCTGTTCAAATTACTGTCTACTTTGCTGTGACAGGAGTAATTTAGCTTTTGGGAAACTGTAGAATAACAACAACAAAATAACACCTCTTATTTGGTTCAAGGGAATGAGACCTACTTCTGGTCCTCTATCCTAATTAAATAGCAAGGATATATTTTCTAAATCAATAGCTGAATATAATTTACCTGAGACTGTCTAATTGGTTTACCAATTCATCACTTCTGTCACAGCAGCAGCAACTCCAATTGCTACCCAGTCAAGTCTACAGTGACCTAGAGTTGTTTGATGGGATTTAGGCACTATCTGATTTTTTTAATGGTTCAGCTAGTCAATCAAAGGTATATATTATCTCTGAGGTTTAGAGAGAATTATCTCTGAGGTTTCTAGCTTCTGAAATATGGGAATTATCTCTGACATTACCCCTGGTAGTTGTCGTTATGGGAGAAATTAGTGTAAGACAAATGTTACTATGTAATAAATTTTATTTGATTTCTTTGAAAAAGCAAGATATAAAAAGTAAAGGAGGGCAGCCTGGGGACACAGACAAGAAGACTGATAGATAAAAAGGTGAATAGATAAATTGATAGATAGATGACAGAAAATTAGCATACAGAGAAAAAAGTTAAGAAAAAGTGATATGTTAATTGATGAAATATAAACTGTTTTCAGTCCTCTGAAAACATCAAACTATATATATAAAATATAATCAACTCATTATTTTGATTGAAATTGAATGAAATACTTTCCACTTCTGAGCAGAGTAGAACACACAAATCCTAAATCCAGTAACCATATGATACAACTAATATTTTCTCTGTATTATGAAGATTAGACAAATTATAATATACTGAAATCCACAAATTAGCAAGTACAAGCTTCAAATTTTAAATTTATAGATTCCAAACCCTTGCTAGTTCTGAGAAATTAACATTATCTTTCTGTCACTAAATAGAAATACTTAAAAAAATTAACTCACAGGGAAAAAAAATCTATTCTAGCTTTTAGCACTTTTTCAGTAGTGTTTTAATAAAATTGATTTGGGGATTTCAGCCTAAGATGAAGTAGCCCCATAATTTTGGGCCTCTAGTGAGTGTGTGAAAATATATATCAGTATAGTATGACATGGCAGTAAAAGCAGCTTGCCTCACTGAATAGAAACCAGAGGTACTTTGACATGCTACAACATCCTAAACTATAAGCCCTCAAAGAATTGAGTACCTTTGACTAAGTTCTACTCCCAAAGGTCTGTAGTATGACCTGGTAATATGATGCTGTCATCAATAATCAGTGTCATCAGTGCTCAGGTAAGCCCTGATACTATTATCCCAACGTTCCTGAATTGCACTCCTGTAGTTTCTTGTTACTTTTAGTATTCAAGAACATGTGTTGGCCTTTGGTTAATCTGATATTGTTACAGTATTCTATTTTGTTACCTAGTATATTATATAGATGTTTATTGTTTATTTGAAATAGGATGGGAAAAATGAGGAGATGGGGTGGGGGGAGGGAAATGGGAACAAAAACATAAGAAATAGTTCAATGTGTGAGAAATAACACACTCTCTGGCAAATATAACTGTAACCCCTCTATACATTGAAATGAAAAATAAAAAAGAATATTCAGAGGGTTTTCTTGCTTTCTCTTTCACACATATGCATACATACATATACCCATTGGTGTAAAGCACCAATGGATCTTTACATTTTCTACTGTACTTTATTTTATCAATTGAAAATGAATAATGTGATGATTTCTAAAATAATGTCTTCTTTAGGTTTGTTCTATCTACAAATGGTTTCAGCTTAGTACACCTTAATAATACAAATATCAAAAATAGCTTATGCCAGATTTATATATTTTTGACAGAAAACTGAGAACCTGAAAAATTGTGACTTCAGCTCGGCGACATAATAGAAAGGAAAATGCAAGGGTTGTGAACAGTACAGTGATTACCATGGGTGTTCTCATGCACATGCTTGCCTAGAATTTAAAAAAAAAAGACATTATCATCTGAGTATCCAATTTTCATTAAGGTTTAATTTTATCAATCTATAACTTTTTCCATCTACTTTTATCACTATCCTCTGAGGTAATACAGACATATGTCTGTTTCTAGCATGCCCTAATTAATGAAACAATTATGAGAAAGCTAACATGTAATAAATACTTGATTTATTCTAGACATTTGGCTAAGTATCCCATCTTCACTTGTCTAGTTCAGTTCTCTCCAAATCCTACAAGAGAGTTACTATTGACAAGGGTTTTGAACATCTTTTCAATCTTATAAGACTCATGATCTTATAAGACTAATAAAATTACGTTATCACACAATTATAAAATATTAGATTTGGCCAGGCACCAGTGGCCAATGCCTGTAATTGAAGCTACATAGGAAGTTGAGATATGAGGATCTCGGTTCAAAGCCAGCCCGGGTATAAAAGTCTGCAAGACTCTTATCCCCAAGTAAGCTTCCAGAATACAGGGAGTGGTGTTGTGTCTCAATGTGGTAGAGTGCTAGTCTGAAGCTTAAGAGCTCAGGCATAGTACCAAGGCCTTGAGTTCAAGCCTCATGACCGACCAATGAAAGAAAAATAGAGGAAATGTTAGACTTGAATCCAAGTAACCTGGTTCTTAGGTTTATATCAAACTACTACAGAGAAACTGAACCAAACCAAACCAGCTAATAATTTAAAAATTTCACTAGAAATCTGAATCATGTGTTTCCAATTTCCAATTGTTAAACAGATAAATGCCATGTTATTTTTAATAGAAAAATATTTATATTAACAATGAAATCAAGATACTAAACATCCAAGTCAGAGATCACATAACTTTTTTTCTGGCCATACTTGGTTTTGTATTTGCCAGATAAACACTGTATCATCTCTGTTATACCACTGTCATTCTTATTTTACTTTATTTTTTGATCATTTGCATTAATTGTAGAAAGAGGTTTTGTGTTGCTATTTCTCTATGTGACATATTATATTTTGAGTAAGTTCATTCCTGTATTACTTTATATTTATGTTTGCTCTCCCCCCAATACATTAGATTTCAGTGTTTTTTTTTTGTTTTTTTTTTGTTTTTTTGTTTTTTTTTGCCAGTCCTGGGCTTGAGCTCAGGGCCTGAGCACTGTCCTTGGGCTTTCTCAAGGCTAGAGCTCTACCACTTGAGCCTCAGCACCACTTCTGGCTTTTTTCTACATATGTGGTACCGAGGAATCGAACCCAGGTCTTCATGTATGCTAGGCAAACACTTTAACCACTAGGCCAAATTCCCGGCCCCTTCAGTGGGTTTTATTTCGCCATTTTTACCTGGCATACCTCAGTGGTATTCATCCCTCTTCCAATCAGTTTCTCCATTCTCTCTCTCTCTCTCACTGACTATTCCCAATAGTCTAAACAAATCAAGGAAATTGCAATGCTTTAGATTATTTATGTTGTAATGTATTTTGATTGTTTGTCTGTTTTGTCCAGGTGAGCCTCAGAGCTTAATCCTTATACATATGCCTACATAAAGGCAAAGATTAAATCTATATACACCATTCCTATCTTAGATGATGTAGTTTTTTTTAATGATGTAAAGAAAAAATAGGATTTAAAGATGCAAATTTCATTTGTTAAACAAAGAAGATTATTTCTTCAGTAAGTTTCTTTTATGAAGGCAGCAAACATTCCTCAATCTTGTCTCTGTTACTGCATGTACCATAAAGTAACAGTCTGCAATACTACAAAATGAGTTAATTTCACATAGTATAATTTATATTTTGCTCATCTTCTCAAGTATCTAAAGGCATATTGTTTAATTTTAGTGATTGCCATATGTTTCTTGAATATGTAATTATGGGAACTCTTAATAAGAAAGACATGTGATGATGAACTTGTTGTTCTATACAAGATTTTTCAGTCTTCAGAGCATTGTATATGAGCTGTTAACTACACAGTTTCCAAGGAGACTTCATGATGTAGAAAGCTCATTTGCAAAATGAAAAAAAAACCACAATATATTAAAAACAAAAAAATACATTTAAAATTTTTTGTATCAAAACAAAATATTTTGTGTCTTTATTTTTCTTCTTTCTCTTTGTGCCAGTTCTAGAACTTGAACTCAGAGCCTTCTGTTCCTGAGATATTTTGCTCAAGTCTAGAACCACATGAACCACAGTCCACTTCCTGCTTTGAGGTGGTGAAATGGAGATAAATTTTCTTGCCTGAGCTGACTTCAAATAATAGTCTTCACCTCTCAGCACTGAGATTATAGGCTTGAGTCATCGGCTCTGAGTGTTTTTTTTTTTTTTTAAATAGTAATTCTAGCAACTTTATTACAGTGTCTTTGGTAGAATTTCCCAGAACTTTCACATGAAGTTCATTATTGATAGGGACCATTCTGTTGACAGTAAGCAACTGATTGAAACTTTTAGTTTTCTTCATTTTCTCTTTTCATTTTAAGTTATTTTAAAAATAATTTTCGTGTGTGGTTTGATTAATTTCTACCTTTGACAGGACTTTCAGTAGCCATTTTTTTTTGCCAGTCCTAGGCTTGAATTCAACACCTGAGCACTGTCCTTGGGCTTTCTCAAGGCTAGAGCTCTACAATCCAGCACTACTTCCAGCTTTTTCTATGTATGTGGTACAAAAATCGAACCATGGACTTCCTGTATATTAGGCAAGCACTCTACCATTAGGTAAAACTCCCAGCCCAGAAGCCATTCTTTTTAGTAGTGCTGAAGTCTGTAGGAGTCAGAGGAAGACATAGCAATACGAAGTGATTCATTGGAACAGAGATACATTTATTTGAATTAAGTTATTAGTATGTAGAAAACAGGAAAGTTATTCTGCCCAAGAACCAAATTTACCTAGGTCTTTCAGTTTGTGGAAATGAGGAAAAATGAATCCAGTATTGATATTCATCTTATTTTATTCATAGTATTACATTTATTAAAATTGTTGGCTACTAATTCAAAATTAATACATTATATATATAGTCAATAAGATATATTCATTCAATGTCATTTAATGATTTTTTTTTCTTTTTTACCAGTCCTGGGCTTGAACTCAGGGCCTGAGCACTGTCCTTGGACTTTCTCAAGGCTAGAGCTCTACCACTTGAGCCTCAGCACCACTTCCAGCTTTTTCCTATGTATGTGGTACCAAGGAATCGAACCCAGGTCTTCATGGATGCTAGGCAAGCACTTTAACCACTAGGCCAAACTCCCGGCCTCACTGTCATTTAATCTGCAAAATATTATGGGGCTGATCTTAACTAAAATTCTTTAGATATAATAAAATATAATAAAGGAGATGAATATGAGGATCCAGTGATAGGGTTCCTGTCATGAAGGGTAAGCATAGGACACTGAGTTGGAGTTGTGATCTTGGATGAAAGAGAAAAATAAAGTAAATTATAAGGGAAATAAAAATTCAGGCATATTTTCTAATATACAGAAAGATGCAACTACATTTTAAGTAACTTTATTTTGTGTCTTATCTTTCATTTACCACATTATTTTCATGTATCTGTATGTGTATTATGGATCTATCTTTGGCTCTCACCAACTACAGGTTCTGCCTCACATTTTTTATTATTTTTTATTCATTGAGTTGTTTTTTCTTTTTCTTTAGTTCAGAGAATGTTTATATCCTATTACTACTGTAAAAGAAACAAACACAAAACATTTTTGAATGAATTCTGGTACCTTACTTACAATTCAGGTGGGAGTATTTCATAAACACTTTGTATTAGAAGAATTTGTCCAATAAAATAATGACCTTTCTTGTACTGCTTGAAATAAGCAACATATTAAAACTATCAATTCTAGAAATTGTTCTTACTTTACAGTTGTACTTCTGTGATATCAACAGAAATTCAGAAACTGATTCTAGAACCTGAGATGTATATAGCATAATAAAACAAATACAGAAACTAATATTACTTTTAAAAATTTGAATTAAAGTTCGAGTTCTTATACAAAGTCCATCAACAAATTAAAATCAAATCAAATTCACATACAGCTATAAAAATAAACTAAATAATGTCTTAATATTGGAAAATTTGTTAGTACAATTTGCCTCATTAATATGAGTGAAAAAATAACTGTATGAACATATTAATGAATGCCAAAATTTAGAATATATCTTTAGTTTTATAATGCTGTGGGAACTAAAAAAGGAAGATAACAAAAACAAAAAGAACTGCCTACATTTCATCCCATGTGTTTTGTTAAAAATGACAAAAGATAAGAATAATTAGCAAAATAAGTTGCTATTATAGTTAATGATCAGATATTTAAACAAATCAAGTTAAAAACATACAAAGCAATTTGAGGAAAGCAAGCAGCAGAAAGGAAAAGATGTTCATATTAAGCCTATTGCATTCTTAATCAAAGAAGAAATGTACCTTTTAGTATATGGATCAGCATTTAAGATGCTTCCATTTAGGGGCCGGGAGTTTGGCCTAGTGGTTGAGTGCTTTCCTAGCATGCACAAAGACCCGGGTTCATTTCCTTGGTACCACATACATAGAAAAAAGCCGGAAGTAGTGCTGTGGCTCAAGGGGTAGAGCTCTAACCTTGAAAAAGCCCAAAGGCAGCACTCAGGCCGTGAGTTAAGCCCCAGGTCTGGCAAAAAAAAAAAAAAAAAAAAAAAAAGATGCTTCCATTTTAATTAGGGGGAAATGAACATGATTATTCATATTTTTTTCCTGAAAGTTCTAATGAGAGTATTTAGGAAAAAGAAAAACATATGTATGGTAAAAAAATAACATTAATATATTAATTTCTAGTGACATGGTTTTCTACCTTGACAATCTAAAGAATTTAATATAAGTATATTGAACATACTAAAGCTACTATCACAACATTGTTCACTGCAGCATTTTTTTTTTAACCATAGCTAAGGTATGGAACCAATCCATATGCCCCTCAGTAGATGAATGGATCAAGAAGATGTGGTACTTATACACAATGGAATTCTATGCTGCCATCAGAAAGAATGGCATCTTCCTATTTGTAAGGAAATGGAAAGACTTGGAAAAAATCATATTAAGTGAAGTAAACCAGACCCAAAGAAATATAGGCTCCATGGTTTCCCACATTTGCAATGATTAGCACACATATAGGACTCTCCTAGCAGGGGGTCACAATAGCTCAAAAGCTATGTACATATGGTCATATAGGATGAAGCTAAGTGAAATGAACTCCAGAATATAGAAACAAAAGGTTTGTGATTGTTGTTTTTAATGTAATAGGTGAAGTTATTTCTTTTCTGTATTTTTCCCCTATGGTTTATCTCATGTTGTTACTGTATCTGATTTTGTTACCTGGTGTATTGTATATACGTTTATTTATTTGAAACAGCAAAGGAAAAAACAAGATGATTGAGAGGGGAAAGGAGAAGTGAAAATGAGAGAAAAATATGGGAAGGGGTATCAATGTTTAAGAAGTAATGTAACTTCTAACTGATGAACATAACTTTCCCTGACAATAAAATTCAATTTTTTAAAAAAGCATATTATTTTTTTTTTTGCCTGTCCTGTGCCTTAAAATCAGGGCCAGGACACTACCTTGGGCTTTCTCAAGGCTAGCCACTTGAGCCACAACACTGTTTCAGACGTTTTTCTATGTATGTGGTACCAAGGAATCAAACCCAGGTCTTTGTGCATGCTAGCAAGCATACTACCACTAGGCCAAAATCCTGGCCCCAGCACATTTAATTTATTTTTTTTTGGTAGGCTGTGGGACTTGAACTCTGGGCCTGGATGTTGTCCCTGAGCTCTTCCTCTCAAGGCTTCTGCCCTATCCCTTGAGCCACAGTTCCACTTCCGGTTTTCTGGTTATTAATTGTAAATAAGAGTCTCCCGACTTTTTAGAGCCTGGGATGGCTTTGAACTGTGATCCTCAGATCTCAGATTCTTGACTAACTAGGATTACAGGCATGAGCCACCTCTCCAGGCTACGCCTGTTGGATTTTAACTGTATATCGGTGTAGCTAGACTTATAATAACAGTGAAATTCAATTTCCATAAAACAAAAAATAAAATGTAAAACGAGGCAAAAAACAAAAGCAGGAAACATTTAGAATTCTAAACAAAAGTAAAGCAAATTTCCTAGGCCTTTATTAGGTGCAAGTTACATTTATTTTCTTGGACTGTAAAATTTTGCTGCAAAGTGAGAAAAATAGAATTTTTTCAAGTAAAGCAAATATATTATTTCATTAATTCATGAATGGACAGAAGACCATCCTAATAAAACGTTAAACTAAATAAAAATTTGCATAAGATATAACTTCTCTGAATATTTAAAATGCTATGTATTAAAGCAAACTCCAGGGAGAGGAAAGATTTCTTATTGGTATTGCTGTTGTTGATGGTTATTGTATTTGCTTTTATCTTCTTATTTTTCTTTTAGGGGAGCAGACCTATATACTTTGTGGGTATGTATTGGAGGAAACTGAAGAGAAAGTAAGGGAAGGGGAGACACTAACCAAAAAAGAAGACATGTACTAATTACCTCACTTATGCAGTGATAGCATCTCTGTGTAATATCTTAATTATAACAAAAAATTATTCAAAAATTAACTTTGATGAAGTATAATAAACTTGAAACAATTATCTTAAGCCTCATTCTCACACATAAATATTTAGAAAATATATAACATAATAGAACATTTAATTTTTAATTCAGTGTAAGTCATGAGAAGAATTTTTTTCTAAGAATCATTAAACTGTTTATAAATACCAATCTAAATGACACAGCAATACAGCAAAGTACATAAGTAAGTCAAAGTACAGGTCGTGAAAGTTTGGAAGCAAAGGCAATTATGCATAATTAATTAATCTCAAATTGTACTTGTAGATAGAATACCCAAATAGATTAATAAATAAATGGCAGTGAAATAATTGCCTAACAACTCATATACCTATATAATATTTTTGGACTAAATACATTGCAGATGGATTAAGGACTTAAGGTTACTTCCATTATACTTAATCTTTAATCCTTGAGAATGTATTTTTCTAATACCCAGTGCCGGTAAGCACACTTCAGCCTAATGTCAATCAAAGATGAATTTATACAAAGTTTCAGGAATGTAATTTGACAATATGTGTCCAATGTCTTAAAAGTATTCATAAAAACTGACTCAGAAATTTCATGGTTATAAGTACATTTAAAAATGTTTGATAATATTTATAAAGTTTCTCATTAGAGGGTGATAATTAAAACAAAATTCTGCAAATACTAAGAGTGTTTATTAGTGTAGGATTAGTGCAATGCAGTGGAAAGTGTTCAGCGTTAATTGCCTTGCAGTCTTCAAAACAAGATTATTATATTTTATTTGTGCAGAAAGATGTTCAAAATTTTATTTCTTCATCAGTCTCCATTTGCACCCATCTCTCTATCTCTGCCTGTATACACATAAAATGAATGTACATTGTAAAGGTAATAATAAAGAAATGTTTCTTAAAATCCATTTCTTTTTGCTTTATGAAGTTTTGCTGATATGGTTCTTTATTACTAAGGTTGTGTATTGCTAATGAAATATTATATTCTTACTAATAAATAAATTTAATATTAAAACATAATAACTTTAATAGTTGATATTCGATTCTTTAAACAAAGTACCTTTTATGAGGCACTTTTAGTTCTTTATATTTGCTTTGATGTCCAATTAATGTTATAGAAATATACACATATCCCTGATCACATAGCACACTGTATCTTAATGTCTAATATATTTTATATCTTCCCATGTACCTCAATAATGGAACATGCATTATGTTACTATATGGAATAAACTACTATTATCTTTAATCAACACAAAAACCATAAAATTAGAGAAATTAATATAAAACAGAATTAAAGTTATGGTTGCTACTTTTAAACAATCAAATTTTAAAAACTAAATGACAGATTAAGCTTCAAAAATATACATATGAAAAGGGTACATACATATTCTGGAGATATGGTTTATTTTAAGTAAGTCTTGAGTCCTCATAAAGTGATGAAGTTGTAAATAATAACTAGTGTTTTACAGCAGAGAGGATGAATGTTAAATATCTAGACAGCTAAAGAAATTTCACTTGTGAGAAAATTTCAGAATTGAGGTCAGAGATATCAACGGGGATGCCATCAGAATTTTATTTTTGAAAGTGTACAAATAAGAAGAAGTGGAAGGAATCTATGTCATATCCTATACCCATATAAAATCCTGAGTCACAAAAGAGGAGATAACTTCATGGGTATGATTGGAAAACATGATTTTCATAAACTATATTTATAGTAAACAAAAATAAATAGAGTGTATCTAGAGATCAAAGGCAACTTTAGGTGAAAGAGGGATTTCAATATTGATTTCTATAAAAATGCATTGAAAATAAATGTGAAAATGATAAGCCTTGCTTAGATTTTTCTTCAAAAAGTTGGATATGTGGTAGTTTGTTAAATTATTTCTTTAGTGCCTATCCTTTTTTCAAAAAATATTGTTCTGAAAACATATATTGATTAGATTTATCTGGAAAAATGTGATAGTGCAAAGTAAAAATGCCTAAGTATTTAGACTTAAACTTGATAATGTGCACTTTGAAAAATAATTTGTAATTGTGTCATCAGAAGGAAATGGTATCTGACACTTGAGACTCCTGAATCTTTGGAGAAGTAAGGTGATAATTCAGGAATATGCTAAATTTGTGTAAATGTTCAATTTAGTCAGAATGGAAAAATTGTATGAAGATAGTGAAAGGAAGATAACTAAGACCTAAACTTTGTGAATACTTTTAATTAATAGCAAAACAATTGCAGATATACTGCAGGGAAACTGGCAGGGAAGCTGGTTTCTCTTTTTATTTATTTATTTATTTGTTTATTTATTTATTTTTATTGTAATAAATAAAAGGGTTACATGATATTTGCCAGATAGAAGGTGCATTAATTCACATATATTGATACCCTTCCACATGCCTTGGTCCCCATTACCCTACCCTCCATCCCCCCATCTTGGTTTTCCCCCCTTCCTTATTCAATTTCTAATAACCAAATACAAATAAATCCAATATGTCAGATAACAAAGTGAGATACTGTAACAATATGAGATAACCAAGGGACACCAAAAGAGATGAGAGATAACATAGTACATTAAGGACAACAATCATTCATTGTATGGCTTTTGTTTCAATATCCTGGAGGTCTTTTCAATTAGCTTCATACTATATGGCCTTATGTATCAAGGTTTTGCTCTATTCCAGATCTCTGCTTGTATCATTAGGCTTTCTTTATCTTAACACTTCAAGATCACAGTAATGAAGTTAGCTAATCTTCCTCTATGGGGCCTTTGACTCTGTGTCAATCTCATCAAATGGTGCTATTATTTTGGAAGAAAAAAAACACAGTAAATGCGTTCAATTTCATAAAGGGGTCAACATGTGTATCAGACACAAAAATTGCAAAATTATTTGCATATTAACAGAACCTGATATAAAACACCCTGAATAGAGACCAACAGTATTTGCCAGAGAAGAGGCAATAATGTACCCTTGTGGAAACCTGAAATCTTTATCCTAGATATGTATAGTTAGATATGTTACCATTTCAGATGTTCAGGAAACTCAATTGTCCTTTCCAGGTCTACCTATGTAGGAGCATTTCAGCAGGATTGCAGGACTATTTTCTGGTATTTACTCCATCAAGATCAAAGATATTCCATCAGATTTTCTTTGCTGTGACAAAGTACCAGAGGCAACCAATTTATGAGCAAAATGGTGCACTTTTTTAATCTCATAGTTTCAGTCTATGTATGTTTGGTCAAATATTTTGGCCTGTGATGAAACAAAACATCATGTAAAAAGTGCATGTGGTCCAGAATAGCTATCCGACACATGGCAACAATTAAGAGAAAAGGACAAATAGGTCACGGTCCCAACAGCCCCTTAAAATATTTCACTAACATTGGTCTAATACCTTTTTACCATATTCCACCTCTTAAGGTTGTGCTATCTGCCAAAAGAACTGGCTGGAAAACAAGCCCTTAGAGTAAACTGTTTGAGAGACATTGAAGATTGAAAATATAACACTGAATATTTCAACATTTCATGAGTTATAGTTCTACGAGCATTTAGTTAATCCTCTTTATCACTATGATCAAAGTGATTCCTTGAACCAAGTGCTCAGGCCTTAGTGCTAGAGTTAATTATACAAAATTCCTTGAGATTTATATTAATAGCACTACTGAACCACTGTGAGCTGATCTTACTCATGCACCACCAAGTCAATATTTAAGAAGGATGCAGTCTGAAGCCACAGTGATCCTGGGCAGGGGGAGGCTGCTAGTTGCAGAATAGGGTTTTAATGGCTGTCATTATGAAGCCTCTAGAGTTGCACACAGAAATTTGGAGGAATGAAGAGAAAGAAGAGAGGAAAGGAGAGGGGAAGAGAGAAGGCATCCAAAGGTGACAGCAATCCAAAGGAAAACCTCCAAGCAATAGCATGAAGGTGAGATCAAATGCAGACTTTGCAGAAGATAAAGGGATGACTGGATAAAGGAAATAACTTGGATTGTTCACCGTATATAGGAATATTTTGACTAGGCATTATTCTTTCTGAAGACTTTCTCTAAGAATATAATTTTAATGCCCTTGCCTGTACTTTTTCCAAAAGTGGGTGGAGGGTCAGAAATAAATATTCATAGAAATACATACAAAACACTTACCTGTTATGTTTAAATCACAAGTTGCTTTTGTTTTTGGAATGGTACTTACAGAAAAGCATCAACTTGAGACCCTTTTAGAGAGAAAGTTTTGCCAAATGTTTGCATTGTTAATGACATGGCCAGCATGGTGGTTTCAAATTCAAATTCTATGGAATCTCCCAGAAGACCTGAAATTAACTGTGTGGTAAATTTTAATATATGAATGTTTCTAAACAACTCTTCAAAGTTCATTTGAATTGATTGTCCCTTTCATTAACTTCTTAGCTGGCATAGCAAGAACCTTTCTTTGAAGATTTAGATATGATTATTTAATTCTTACTTTGACATTGGTTAGGTATTTGACCTTATACTTATCTTCTAAACCTTTCTATCCTATGTCTGCCTCATCAAAAAAAGAGAAATGGGGCTGGGAGTTTGGCCTACTGGTAGAGTGCTTGCCTAGCATACACAAAGAACTGAGTTCAATTCCTTGGAACCATATACAAAGAAAAAAGTGGAAGTGGTACTGTGATTCAAGAGGTTGAGCACTACCTTTGAGAAAAGTCCAAGAACAGTTCTCAGGCCCTGAGTTCAAGCCCCATGACTGGCAAAACTATTCATAAAATGTGTACATGTGTACAACATGTGCTTGACACATGAAAGGCGGTCTGTAAATAGTATATATGATTTATTTTATTACTGTCTAGAAAATGTAGATGGACTTTGGGATGACATAAAAATAATAGAATCATCAAAACTTCTCAACAAAGTACTGGCCAACTGTCTTCAGCAACTCATCAAAAAAATTATACAATATAATCAAACAGGATTCATCACAGGGATGCAAAGCTGGTTCAATACAAACAAGTCAATTAATATAATGCATCACATCAACAGGAGCAAGGACAAGAATCACATGTTTGTCTCAATAGATGCAGAAAAGGCATTTGACAAGATAAAACATCCCTGTATGCTAAAAGCTCTAGGGAAACTAGAAATCCATGGGATATTCCTCAGTATTATAAAGGCTGTGTATGACAAATTTACAGCTAGCATTATACTTAATGGAGAAAAGCTAAAGCCATTTCCTTTGAAATCAGAAATGAGACAAGGATGCCTACTCTCTCCACTCCTCTTTACCATAGTATTAGAATTCCTAGCCAGAGCAATAAGGCAAGAAGCAAGCATAAAGAAGATCCAAATAGGGAAAGAGGAAATGAAACTTGCCCTCTTTGCAGATGACATAGAATCCACTCTTAATGATTGAACTGATTCAAAATCTTGACAAGGATGCAGGGTACAAAATTAACCCTCAAAAATCAACTGCTTTCCTGTATGCCAACAGCAAGAGGAGCAAGGCAGCAATCAGGAGAGCAAATCCTTTTTCAATAGCTGCAAAAAATTACTGAGGAATTAAGTAAGAATGTAAAGAACCTTTATGATGAAAACTTTAAAGCCATGAAAAAGGAAATTAAAGCAGAACTGAGGAAATGGAAAACTTCCCATGTTCCTAGACTGAAAATGACAATCTTGCCAAGGGCTATCTACAAATTCAATGCAATGCCCATCAATATCCTAATGTCATTTATAAGGAAATAGAAGCAGCAATCCATAAGAAATAATAAAAGACCCCATATAACAAAAACAGTTCTTAGCAGAAAGAACAGTACAGGAGGAATTTCAATACCAAACTGTATACTCTATTGCAGAGCTATAGTAACTAAAAGAGACTGGTACTGGCACAAGAACAGGCCTAAGGACCAATGGAATAGAACTGAAGACCCAGAAATCAACCCACAGACCTATGGTTCCTTAATCTTTGATAAAGGAGCCAAAACATAGAATGGGAGAAAGATAGTCTCTTCAACAAATGGTGCTGTCAGAATTGGTTAAGCATCTGTAGAAATCAAAATTGGATCCTTCTATGTCACCCTCCTCCAGTATTAATTCCAAATGGATCAAAGATCTTGATATAAAAATACATACCCTAAAAACTTTACAAAAAGAAATAGAAGATACACTAGACCTCCTTGACAGAGGTAGAAACTTTTTAATAAAGACCCACAAAATCAACAAATTAAAAAAATTTTGAACAAGGACTGCATTAAATTGCAGAGCTTCTCTATGGCAAAAGACATAGCAAGCAAGTTAACTAGAAAGCCCACAGAGTGGGAGAAGTTCTTCACTAACCATTATAAGAGACATAGGCCTCATATCTAAAATACATCTAGAGCTAAAAGAAATTGAATCTCTCCAGAACAAATCCTTAGAGAAACAATTATCCCATTAAAAGGTGGGCTAAAAGACTTAAAGAGAAAGTTCTCTAAAGAAGAAATAAGAATGGCCTATAGACACATGAAGGAATGCTTGACATCTCTGGCCATAAAAGAAATGCAAATCAAAACAACTCTGAGATTCTACCTCATTCCAGTTAGAATGGCCATGATCAAGAAATTCAATAACAACAGATGCTGGAGGGGATGTGCCCAGGAAGGATCACAACTACACTGTTGGTGGGAATGTAAACTTGCTTAACAACTCTGGAAAACAGTATGGTGGTTCATCAAGAGACTAAACACAGAGCTCCCCTATGACCCAGCAATTCCACTACTGGGCATTTACCCAATGGTCTAGAAACAAGGACATGCTAAATCTAGTAGCACAACGATGTTTATTACAGCACTATTTACCATAGCAAAGATATGGAGCCACCCCAGATGCCCCTCAGTAGATGATTAGATCATGGAGATATGGTATTTATTCACAATGGAATTCTATGCTGCTGTCAGAAAGAATGACATTGCCTCTTTTGCAAGTAAATGGAAAGACTTGGAAAAAATCATATTAAGTGAAGTAAGCCAGACTCAAAGAACATAGCCTCAATGGTTTCCCTCATTTATAATAATTAGTACAAACCCTAGGACTCTCCTAGCACAGGATTACAATAGCTCAAACCCCAGATACATAAGGCCATATAGGATGAGGCCAAATTAATTGACCTCCAAGACAGAGAAACAAGAGCTTAATTATGAGTTACTGTTGTTTTTAATGTATTATGCTTTTTATCTCATCTCTTGTGTTGGCCTTTGGTTCATCTCATATTGTTAAAGTATCTGATTTTATTACTTGTTATATTATATATGTTTATTTATTTATTTGAAAGAGGAGGGGGAAAATGAGGGGATGGGCCAAGGAGAGGCAAATGGGGACAAAACCTGAGAAAGGGTATCAATGTATGAAAAGTTATGGGCCTTCTATCTGGCAACTATAACTGTAACCCCTCTATACATTAAAAAATAATAAAAAAGAATAATAGCATAGTAGGCCAAAATTGTAGTTTGCTTACTTGGAAAATACAATTCGGCATGCATTCAAAAGTGTAAAGTAAAATGACTGACAGGTCATTGCTTTATTCACTTGATGAAAGTATAATAGGGCTCAAGGGCTTCTGCCTTTTTGAATATTATTAATTATTAAGTGAAATAATATTGCAAAATTGTATTTAAATATAGCTTTGTTATAAATATATTTGTGTTTGTTATTTCTGTGTTACATGAGTACAAGATTACAAAATATATGGATTAACACATTTATAAATTAAAAAACTGCATGTTGGTCTACTTAAATGTAAATCTTCCAAAATTTTCAATAGCCATTACTAAAACATTAGAAATGGTTTTCCAGGCCTTTAAGCATGTTCATATGAGCATATAGAATTTCATCTAAAATATGATTATAATACCGTGTTACATGTTATGAACAGCATTTAATTTTTAACAAATATCATCCATTTTTCTTTTTCTTTTTCTTTTTGTTGGTCTTGGCACTTGAACTCTGGGCCTGGATATTGTTCCTGAGCTCTTCAATTCAAGGTTACTACCCTACCCCTAGAATCACAGCCCCATTGGAGGTAAGAGTCTAAGGTTCTTTTCTTTTATTGTAATGTATAGAGGGGCCACAGTTATATTCATCCGACAGAGGATACATCACTTCTCACACATTGACTTTCCCTTTCATGTTTTTGTCTCCATTTCCCTCCCCACCCCTCCCAATCATCTTGTTTTGCCCTCTGTACTTTCCCATTTCAAATAAACATATATATATATATATATATATATATATATATATATATGTACACACACACACACACACACACACACACACAATATACCAGGTAACAAAATCAGATACTGTAACAATATCAGATTAGCCAAAGAGCAACAAAAGAGGAGAGAAATAACATAGTACATTAAGAATAACAATCACATAATATAAAGCTATGGTTTCCATATCCTGAAGATCTTTTCATTTAGTCTTGGGTCTCAGGTTCTTTAGTGCCTTGGCTGACTTTGAACTGGGATCCTTAGATCTCAGCCTCCCGAGTAGCTAGGATTACAGGCGTGAGTCACTGTATCCAGCTTCTCATCCCTTTTTTATATCTTTAACAACTGCCCAAATAAAACTCATGATATTTTATATACCACTGACTGAATGTAGGCTTAGTTATTCTGACTACTGTGATAAAGAAGGCATTCTTCAGACCAGACATTTCTAAAAATTGACTTAATATTTTATTTTATAGAATAGGAAATATTTAAGGTTATTTTTGTGTATGTGTGTGTGGAGTCATGGGGCTTGAACTCAGCCTGGGCACTAGCCCTGAGCTCAAGGGTTAGGCACTATCCTTGAGGTGAAGTACTCAGGGACAATGCCCAGGCCCAGGGGTAGGGTTGTAGCCTTGAGCTGAAGATCTCAGGGATAGTGCTCAGGCTGGTCTGATGAATACCTTTTTATCAATGTATGTGAAGTAGTATACCCTCTGTCTGGTGAATATAATCTAACCCCGCTATTAATTACAATACAAATATATGGAAAAAAATCTCCTTTTGGTGATATCTTTATAGCATAGGGAGTACACATTTTTGTCATCTTACTAAGACTTTGCTGTAATTTGAAGATGGCTCTGTCCTGAGCTTGATTTCCCAGGCTGATAGTTTTAGAAGCTATTGCAATTTTTAAGAAGTGGGTCTTAGTAAACGGTCATTGATCAATTAGAAGCTTGCTTTTGAATGAGATTAAAGTTTTCTTCATGGGACTCTAATGATTGTCCAGATAGATTGCTATCAAAATTTGACCCTAGCCTAGCCATATCCTTCCTTTTCAATTTTTTTTTTAAATTTGTAGATGTTGTTTTTATTGTTGTTGTGGACACTCTCCCTAAGTGTCCAGGCTAGGGCTCTTCCACTGAGCACAGTGCCCCTCCTTGTTTTTGAGTGGTTAACTGGAGATATGAATCTCATGGGTACTTTTTTGCCTGGGCTGACTTCTAATGGCCAACCTCAAATCTCAGCCTCCTGAGTAGCTAGGATTACAGACTTGAGCCCCTTCTGTTAGGCTTATCTTCTCATTTCTTATGATTTCTTTTTGAGATTGTCATCCCTTTTCCTCACATATTCTCACACCATCATGCACAGACACATGTCAGAATCTGGCTGTGTTGTGATGCTTACAGCCACCAAAACTATAAGTCAAACACACATGATTTATTTTTCATTTTTATATACA
Source organism: Megascapheus bottae (assembly GCF_031878675.1). Classification (NCBI taxonomy): domain Eukaryota; kingdom Metazoa; phylum Chordata; class Mammalia; order Rodentia; family Geomyidae; genus Megascapheus; species Megascapheus bottae. Next base: position 41,740,924 of record NC_143511.1, read on the forward strand.
TTTTATTGTAATTAACAGAAGGGTTACATTAGATTCGCCAGATAGAAGGTGCATTACTTCACAAACATTGATACCCTTTCTCATGTTTTGGTCCACATTTTTATTTATTCGTTTTTTTAACTGAAGTACTATGTTTGTTGAATATATAAGTAATGACGAGATCACTAAAACCTTTACTTTTCTAAAAATCAATTAAACTATCTCAGCATTTTAAGAAATTTATGTCATGTGTACTTCTTTCAGAGGCACACACATACATGTGTGTGCAATTTGTGATACAGGTATTTGCATTTTTTTGAAAAAAACAATTTTACAAACTATCTGATAACCATCCCAAATACAGAAAAAGCTCTTTGGAGACTTTAAGTGTTAAAAAGTAGCAATTTCTGCTTTTTCTCTTATGTATTAATAAGGAAAGCACAGTGCACAGACTATTGGTGGCTGATTATCTTCAAATATCCAAATTAATGGATGAATTCCATATGAGACACTATTATAAATTCAGAGCTGGCATAAAGGTTTACTTAAGTCAACAGGTAATATTTAATTTTGCATTAGCCTGCCAATTGTGATGCATTGTTGGTCTGTGTTTTCTCATTGCAAAAGCAAGATTATATATAGCTATATTGATGAAAATAGGAAGAAAAAAATTTGAGTGTGGTGATACATGCTCATAAAAGTTGGAGGATTAATAGCAATAGCCAGAGCCAAAAACAAATGACTTGTCCCAATGCATCAGGAAAATAAAACAATGTTTTTCCACTCTATATGAAGTTACATTATTATAATAATATTCAGCATTTTCAACTAAAGATTACACAGTATTTTATAAGATTTTCTTAAAAAATTGGAAAAAATATTCATTCAGGATTAAGTAAAAAAATTAATTATAACCAGGTGTGGAGACTCACACTAGTAATCCTAGCTATTAAGAAAGCTGAGATCTGAAGATCACAGTTCAAAGGCAGTCCAGGCACAGAAGGACCTGAGATTCTTATCTCCATATCTTTGCTATGGTAAATAGTGCTGCAATGAAAATTGTTATGCTAGTGGCTTTACTATGTCCTTGTTTCTGGACGATTGGGTAAATGCCAAGTAGTGGAATTGCTGGGTCATAGGGGAGCTCTATGTTTACTCTTTTGAGGAATTGCCATACTGCTTTCCATAGTGGTTGAACGAGTTTGCACTCTCACCAACAGTGTAGTAGTGATCCCTCCTGGCCACATCCCCTCCAATATCTGTTGTTATTAGATTTCTTGATCCTGGCCATTCTAACTGGAGTGAGGTGGAATCTTAGCGTTGTTTTGATTTGCATTTCTTTTATGACCAGAGATGTTGAGCATTTCTTCATGTGTCTATAAGCCATTTTTGTTTCTTCTTCAGAGAAGACTCTCTTTAAGTCTTTGGCCCATTTTTTAATGGGATGATTGTTACTTTGGAGATTAGTTTTGGAGTGATTCAGTTTTTTGAGGTGTTGATATATTTTAGATATGAGTCCTAACTCCACTTCTGGGTTTTGATGGTCATTGGAGTTTAGAATTTCATGAACTTTCTTTTCCAAGCTGATTCTAACTGTGATCTTCATATCTTACCCTCCTGAACAACTAGGATTATAGATGTGAGCCACCGTCACTCAACTTGGAATTATTTCTTTGTAGTTGGAATAAAGAGTGTGCTTTTAAGTCATAGTGTATATTTTAATTCTGTAGGGTCTGCTTAGACTTATTTTCTAAAGTTTTCTTGTCTATGAAAGATGATTTCTCTCTACTTGCTTCCTTGTTAAGTAACATATGGTATTTATGAGCCACAAATATTTCTATTTTTGCCTTAAGGATGAATTGTCAATCTATTTATAGGATCCAAGGTTTTAGTTTTATTTTTGTTTATCTGTTTTTCCTCTTCTCAATGGAGTCAATACACTCAAAAGCAGATAAAACAAAAATCAAAATTAATTAAAATTTCAAAAAAATATTATGCTTAAATAACCAAGTGTGATGGTTAAGTAAAGACATTATTGCTTCTTAGTCTCCTATCTGATATTCTTATACTAGCTTTGAAATCTATCCTGAAGCCTCTGAGTTTCAGTGAATTTTCTCTCATGGGTGTGAGGAACTTAGATATACCATGAGCAGAAAGAAAATATGAAGAATGAAATCTTCCAGCCAATATAATTCCAAACCTGCAGCATCAGGAGCCAAGAAATAAGATCCTAGATCACATTGTTCAGTAGCATCTCAAACTGTCTGAATTGTAAGTGATATTCAGTGACCTCAGCTTGTCCTTGAGACTCAAGACTAAAGAAGATATTGGTACAGTGAGAACCTGGGAAGTGACTGGAGCCAAGTGTAAAATGAATGCTGCTGTTTACTGTCTCTGAAAAACAGAGCTTGCAGAGAATCTAAGTGGCCCAAAGGATTTAAATTGTTTGGAGTTGCATCAAGCTCTCTTGTGAAGCTAAGTGAAATAGGTCCCCATTGGTAGTTATCAATGATGGCACACATGATTATCATAATGTTTAGATAGGCTCAGAGAGGAACTATCATAATCTTTTGGGATATAATTTTCAAGTGCTGAGACTGGTGAAAATGTGAGAACATTTGAAATTTCAATCACTTTTTAATTAATTTATTTATTGCTCTTATTAGCATAATTTAGCCATGCAAGGAAGTGTTCATATTGACATTTACAAATAAGTATACAATGCATCCTCACCAAATCCATTTCCTCTATTACTATCCATTTTTGTCTACCTAAATTCTAAAGCAACTGTTGTTTTGTTAATTTTTCCTACATACATGTAAACTAGTTAACTCTACAATAAAACACCAGAATTAAAAGCAAGAACAAGCTTTGACTTACTTTTCATTCTTGAACAGCTATAATTTGTTTTAATTTTTCAAATGATCTGGAAACAAAAGCTTATTTGACTTCTATGGACACTGATATGTGTCCTTATGATAGAGATTTTATTTTAACTTTATGCCTCACAAAATTGTGGAGGAGAAAATATGTTATACTATGGTAGCTAACTCCCTCTAATTGAAGAAACACAATTCCATTAAATACATCTACTGATCATATTCTTTAATGAAGTTACATTCAAAACGCATATATTCTTATTAATTTTTCATTGTTTTCTGGTATTCACATAACAACACCTTTGAAAACTATTATTCTTTTGTAATGGAACTAATATATACCAAATGACAATACAAAAATTCAGTTTAAGTTTTGCTTGCAACTTAGCTACAAACCCTTTATAAAATGTAACACTACACTTAAATACACTGAGAATATTTATGCATAATGCCAAACTGTATCTTTTACATTTGTCCTGGATTTTCTCAGAGATTATCCAGACCCTGGAAAAGACTAAGTGAACTTTGTAAATAGATCAGGAAATATGCACTTTTGTTAGTAAGTTTAAAATTCATGTAGGTGGGTGTTGTTGACTATGTTCCTCCAAGCTATTGTTAGAGTTATTTATGGATTCAAATGTTATTGTTCAATATATGTAAAAGCCACAGAAGTTATTATAGTGCATAGGCAGTATCAAGCCACCAATTTACTTCTTCTCACCACAGCATTAAATGTCAAGGTGTCAAGTTGTCCCTTCAGGTTTCATTGGCAAACATAAATTATTGTTAATAGAATGTACCGGTGAAATTTCTGAATAAAAAATGACTTTGGAAAGCATCACTACCAAGGAATGATAGGATACTTGAGATAATTTATGATACAAATATTTTCAAAACGCTGGTCCTCTTGGAAAGGTTGATTTCTCCGTGTAAAATAAATAACTGAAGAAGTTCCCAGTACTGAACTCATCTCCTGCAATTTCTGTCAAATATATTCTTACAGAAGTTTTAGTTGACTGCAGACCTGCAAGGCGCTTAGCTTTCCTGAGTGTTTATTGGAAGATTCAGCTTCACATGAACCTCCCAAGCTTTTCCAAACTAACTCTTCCCATTATATATTCAAGTGTTTTGCTTTCATAAAATGTGGAGTGACTATTTCACATTTTTTTTTGCCTGTCCTGGGGACTGAACTCAGCACTGTCCTTGGGCTTTTCCTCGAGGTTAGTGTTCTACTACTTGAGCCACAGCACCAGGTCTGGCTTTTCTATATCTGTGATATGGAGGAATCGAATCTAGGCCTTCGTGTATGCTAGGCAAGCACTCTCCAACTAGGCCAAACTCCCAGCCTCTATTTCACATTTTGAAATACCCTAATTTTAGAAAAAGGGAAATAGAAGCCCTGATTTTATTGATATACTGAATTTATTATCTCTGCTATTCTGTTGTTCTTATTTGTAATATAGAGATCCGAAGAAGGATACAGAATACATCTTTCTTTCTCTGTACTCTCCAAGTATGTATGTGTCGGGAAGGGAGTTTCACAATCTTTTACTGAAAGTTAACTAGCCTTTTAAGAAAATTGTAATGGTACGTTCTAGCAACAGACATAATGAAGCTTAGAAAGGGAGAAAACCTAAAGTATCTCTGAAATTCACAAGAGACCTTCACTTACTTTGTGCCAGTCTTGAATGGATTGGGTGCTGTCCATAAGCTTTTAAGCCTCCCCCCCAACCCACAGCTGATCACTTGATTCACAGCTCCAGCTTGTGTGTGTGTGTGTGTGTGTGTGTGTGTGTGTGTGTGTGTGTGTGTGTGTGTGCACATTTTAAATAAGAATTTGTGCTGTGCTTTTATTTTGGATTTAAATGAGGTAAGAACAGAGCTAACACAATCTTGCCCCATTTCCACTTTCTTTTCATAGTTCTTTCAAAATTCCATTGCTTGCAACAAATATGCATGCTCTTTATAAATATAATACTTTTAAACACCAAAATTGGGTGAGCATCAGTGGCTCTGTAATTTTAGCTACTCAGGATGCTGAGATCTGAGGATAGTGCTTTGAAGCTGTCTGGACAGAAAAATTCATGAGACTCTTAGCTCCAATAGACTACTCAAAAATGCAAGAAGTGGCGTTGTGACTAAAGCATTGTGACTAAAGCAGTAGAGTGCTAGTCTTTAGCAAAAGAAGCTCAAGGACAGAGCCCAGGCCCAGAATTCAAGCCTAGAACTGGCAAAAAAAAAAGAAAAAAAAATGAATATGTAGCAGTGCATTGCTTCCCAGTTGCCAGTGGGGATATGATCAGAGAAATGTATTACCTGATAATAGTTTGATTATACAAACATCATTTGCAAAAAGTATAATGTCATTGTATCTTTATGGTACTAATATCTTATATGGGCCTCTTTAGTTGACCAATATGTTGTTAAGCAAAGCATAGCTATTTCACAATGTTCAGAGCTATCAAATCTACATAGTTATGTAATATGTAGTTATCTTTCTTTTTATTGTATTGCATTGTTGGTATAATGTATAGAGGTATTATACTTATACTCTTCAAGTAGTGGGTGCATGACTTCTCGAACCTGATATCCTTCTCATGTTTTTGTCCCCCTTTTCCTCCCCACCCTCCGCCAGTCATCTTGTTTTACCCCCCTTCCATTTCCTATTTCAAATAAACAAATAAATGTATATACAATACACCATGTGACAAAGTCATATTTCTTTATAAATCCTATTTTTGATATATTGTGTTTCTAACTCAATCGTCATGAATACAAATGTACTTACCTATTCTGCATTTCTTGATTTTTTTCAAAATAATCATTTTATTTGAAAAAGTAGAAACTAATTCAAATCATTATATGAAGTAAAATCCAACATTGTTTCTAGGTTTCTTAAGGGATTGTTTCCCTTTCAACATTGACAGTATGTCCCAGTGCCAGAACCATGTTTTTAAATATGTGAAAAGGATCACATTTGATTATAAGATGAGAAAGATCAGTTTAAAAAGTGGGATGAACAATGGAGAAGCATTCTTTAACATATAAAAATGTTAAGTAAGTGAAATGTTAAGTAATAAGGGAATGGGCACTTATGGACTGGAAATACTTTTTATTCATGAACATTCTCTGGGAAAAGGTAACAATTTTCTGTCAGAAACACAAAAAATATATGCTATAAATTTAACCAGTTGCAAATCTCTTTGCAGCACAGAGGTTTACACATCAAATGTAATTTGTGCCTTTAATTATTTCTGTATTTTAGAACTTGAAATATTACCTCACCAGTAGCTAAAATCACACCATTATTTTCTCTTAGAAAATGACACCTTGACTTCATATCAATATTTTTTTTTGCCAGTCCTGGGCTTGAGCTCAGGGCCTGAGCACTGTCCTTGGACTTTCTCAAGGTTAGAGCTCTACCTCTTGAGCCTCAGCACCACTTCTGGTTTTTTATCTATGTATGTGGTACCGAGGAATCGAACCTGGGTCTTCATGCATGCTAGGCAAGCACTTTAACCACTAGGCCAAACTCCTGGCCCTCAATATTTATTTTTTAGTAAGCAAGAAAGATATCCTTTCCTTACACGATAAATGAGAATAAACAAGTCTAAAAACATTTCTGGGATAATTGTGCCCCAGTATCTTATTTATTTATGTATTTCCTCTCAATTCCATTAATGAAACAAATTTCCTTTCCACCATATAGTTTAACTATGAGGTTGATTATTGGTTATAAAGATACTTTGATCAGACAATCTTCACAAATAGCTTGGCAAAGAAAAATCTTCAGAACCAAGAAGTAAAAGATGATGAGCTTCTCCAGTGAAAACATCCTATCTGGAGAAAGAAGATTGTAGCCATTTATTGTAACAGTCATAAATATAGAAAGTACTGGGAAAAAAGTTATCATACAGTTTTAATCAGGCTACTCAAATAGAACAGCTGCAAGCAGAGATTGCTGTTTAGGCTGAAATGGGAAAGGTTTTTTCTTATAAAGTATAATACTGTGGGTCATATATGAAAAATGGGACCTTTCTCTGCTTCTTCTGCAGCAAAGCATAAAAGCATGTTTTAACTGGTTTGGGGCCTAATAATGTCCCAAATGTACTTTCAAGGACAACAGTGAGTAAAACATATCAATTTAATCTCAGCATTCATTCTTTTCATACATGTTATTTTCTTTCTTTGAGGAATTATCTTCAATATAGTAAAGATCATGTAAACCAGATGTTTGAATGAAAGATTATTTAAATTTCTAAAACATCAGCCTGTAGTGATGTTTTAAGCTGCCTAAAACAAAAACTATGAAAAATATAAATCCTTATTAATTTAAAATTTAAAATTTTCAATATTTTTTTCTTTTGGGGAATATCTGAAATGATCCACCATGTGTTCTTTGTTCTCTCTTTTCTAAGTGAGAACCAAGGAAATTTGGAGGCATGAAAAGAGCTGTCATAATTTAATTACCATCAATCTAATGAAATGAGTAAGGTAAAATGTCAATTTTCCTAAGTAACATCAAAATAACACTTTGGTATAGCTTGCAAGTATATGGAGCTTTAGTAGCTGTGATCAGCTATGAATTCTTTATGGAGACTGAAAAGTAATACACTACACTTCACTGACTAATGTTTGCAGCACATGAGAGAAATCAGATTAACAGTTCTAGAACCATAATTGGCTCCCATAAATAGTTTGCTCTCCAGGCTCTGCCTTTCTCAATTCTATGATTCTTCCTATCTTCCTGGAGGCAAAGGAAAGGAAATACTTTGAGTGCATATAATCTTGACCTTGAGAACTTTGTTTTCCATTGCAGACACTGCTGTTGGCCTGCATTTGCTGTTTCTTGTTGGCTAGCACTTGATCACAGATCTTTCTAAAGTAAATTCGGGATGGTTTCTTTCATTTAATAATGTTATTGAATTTTAGTTGCTATTTTGACAGTAATTCTTCAAACTTTTGTACCTTAAATAGCCCAAATAGTGATATTTGTTTATAGACTATTTTAACTAGCTATAATGAATATCCCAGTTCCTTTTATTTTCAAATTGTTCTGATAGCATTCAATGCACCTTAGGTTTTAGGCAAGAGAAACATCAGAAATACAAGCAGCTAGGTCAGTAAAAACTTGAGTATGCGAGAGGGCTTATTATTTGGTATATGTGGTGTGTTCAAAGCCATGAAACAAACAGAGGCTCCAGCAATTTTTTTTAATTTTTTAATTTTTAAAATTGTTTTCATTATTTACTTTTTTATGTTTTAATGTATAGATGTGTACAGTTATATTCACCAGATAGAAGGCACATTAATTCTCATACATTTATATCCCTTCTTATGCTTTTGTCCCCAGTTCCCTTCTCCCAATCCCTCCCCTCAGATACTCTAGCAATTTTAATGGGAACGGAAATTCACACAAGAGTGAGAAAAATAGCTGTCTCTGTGACATATTTGAAACTCAGTAAATAGCTGCTCATTCTTTGTGAATGCTTCCTGGCTCACATCATACACTGGCTCTATTTCACCATCATGTATGGAGACTTAGTGCCTTGTAATTTTGCAAAACTGATATACCATCTCTAGCTCATTATTAACAAGTGGTTATAAGTTTTGTGGGCTTTTTATGATAGGTCTTCCAAAGCAACACTTTAGAGGGGGGGAGACAAGATTTTGTACTAAGGATATATGATATACATAGTGTTTGAGAAAATCTCTCTCTGTCTATCTCTTTTAAAGCAGTATTAAAATTTTGAAAGACTAAAGAATAATGTACTTTAGATTATAACAATTTCACTTGGTAAAATATCAATTACAAAACTGGCTTTCAATATTTATTAGTAATGAGTGTGTACACTTAAAAAATATGAGTATCATAATACAAACGAAAACAAAGGAGAAGTTGTGTCTTTGTTAACACTCCACTTCTGCCCCTCAGCAAATATACCATGAAGAGAAGATAAATAGTGGGATCACATGTAACCTTTGTCTATATTGCTTGGGTGTCAATTTGAAACAAAATAGAGCTTGTCTGTCAACTATTAAATTTAATACTGTTCTTTCAAACCTGGACTCAAAAATTGCACAATAAACTAGGCCTTCACAACACACAGCCTTTAGAAGTCACTGCTAAATGAAAACATATATCATGCAGAATTTTAGAGGTTTTATCGTATTAGGACACATTCTAAATCTTGCATTCACATTTTATTTATTTATTTATTTTTTAAATATTTTTATTGTAATTAATAAAAGGGTTACATGATATTTGCCAGATAGAAGGTGCATTAATTCACATACATTTTCACATGCTTGGTCCCCATTACTCTCCCCCCAATCCCCCCATCTTGGCTTAGTGGTAGAGTACTTGCCTAACTTGTATTCACATTTTAATAAGAAAATGTGATAATATAGACATTCATTTGATTACTTCTCTGCTTTTCAATTTTTCATGAGTATATAACAAATTTCTTTTTTTTTTTTTGCTCATCCTGGGAGTGAGCTCAGGGCCTGAACACTGTCCTTGGACTTTCTCCAGAATAGAGCTCTACCGTTTGAGCCTCAGTATCACTTCCAGCTTTTTTCTATGTATGTAGTACCGAAGAATTGGACCCAGGTCTCCATGCATGCTAGGCAAGCACTCTCCCACTAGGCCAAACTCCCAGCCCTAACAAATTTCTTAAGAAATGATGTAGTATAAATAACAGCAGCAACACTTGATACAGGTGAAATTCTGGAGCAGAATTGTTAGGGAGATGCAAATATCCTCAGGCTACTTGCATCACACAAATAATGGTAAAGATAATGATAAGTAATTGTGCTAACCTATGTCCTCTCAGGGAAACTGCCTTTTATGGCTCTTCCTATTAATAACTAAGAATTCTTATGGATATAAGCACTGGGAGAAAAGGATAGAAAGCTTACTCTCAAATGTCTTCTTTTGATCAAAAATATCTTTTGTTGGTGATTCTCCCATGTCACTATATATGGTGAATAATCTCTGATGTTTTCGATTCCTGGGTGTCTCTTCAGCATCTGAGGATTATATTGGCTGACAGGATAAACTATCATTAATCATTTCTGGAGGGGAATACAACTCAGGAGCTTCCAGACTCAGTGATCTAGACTGTCAATCTCAAATTTTCTTTCCAACCAGTCCTATGGAAGCCCTGTTTCCTCTCTGTAGAGTCTTCTCTGTAGTCCAGCTCTTTTAGAATAATTACTACTGGCTTCTTATTCATTTCCACATTTCAAATAAATCATTTCTACATAACTTCCAGTAGATAGCATCTCAAAAATAGTTAAATAATTAATAATTAATCGACAATTAATAATAATGTCGCATAACCTAAACCCAGTCTCCCATTGACCAATTTTCTTTTTTTCTAGGGAGGATAGCAGTTCTGTCAGAAAGCTGTGTTTTACCATAATTTCCAGACTCCATAGACCTGATTTTCTAATCTTTTTTCATAGTCTTATTTTGTGTAACTTATTTGAAGATTACGCATTTACCTCTCACAGATTTTCATTCAGATAGCTTTCTGTCTTGGGTAAATATGTTACATTTCTAGATTTGAGGCCTTTTTTATCCTCTTCTAGGCTTCCATGCTCTGAAAATATTCCCCAAAGTAGCTCTTAAGCAACCTTTTGAGCTGTATAACAGTAAGCCTCATCTGGATCAGATTGAGACGCATGTAGAGAACACACATGCATGGCTTAGTTCTTCATGTGATATATTTCAGAACAGAATATACAACCACTGATAGAGATGAATACACTGTGTAAATGAATGCTAAAAAAGGCTCTTCATTTATTTATCAAACCATGATGTGGATGATTCTTGTTGTAGATGAATATTTGTGGTTAGATCATCACGTTAGACACACACACACGTATAATTCAAATTTTGTATTCAGGAAGACATTGTTTTTTCTAAGCTGTGAAAGAGGGGACTCACACATAGAACCCAGCTGTTATTCCTTTAGTGCCTTGAATCCTCCACAAATTAGGTAACAATATTGTTAGCAGACTTGGCTGCACTGTAAGACAAGACATCAGTAGAAAAAGAAATCCAGAATAAGGTCTTGAGCTTAGTAGTATTTAGACCCCTGGAATCCACTGAGTGAACATCTTTTATTTCACTTGTCCTGTCATGTCATTATAAAAATATATCTTCCAAGTAACATTTAGGCTGTGTGTACGTGTGTGTGTGTGTGTGTGTGTGTGTGTGTGTGTGTGTGTGTGTGTGTGTGTGTGTGTGTAGTGTACTTGTTATCTTATCTACAAATGGGGCACTTGGGATGTAAATGAAACATTTACAGAATCTGAAGAATGGTGACAGGTGCCTCCTTTCACATGAAGTAAGTTATGGTTTCCTAGTAAGTGAGAATTTCTCCCTTGTTTTAGGAATATACCCTTCTGATTGTTTTTTTTGAATTTTGTATGAAATGGTAGAAATGTTTCTGAACCTTAGTTCTTAATTGGCATCACAGTTAAACAGAAAAACTAAGGTAAACATGAGATACATTACTTGGTGTACATTGGAAGCCATACATAAAATGTCACAGGGCACAAGAAAACTTCTCTATCAGTCTTTGCACTTCTCTGAAGATTGTATTCCTCTGAAATTCATCATGGTGCCCTCCCACTTTCTGTTCTTTCATATGGATGGAATGACAGTAGACATATGAAGGGAATGTGCATTGGAGAATCAAGTACCAACCATCGCTGCACTGGCTGATTTAGCAGAACCCAGGATAAAATCTGCCTCCCTGAATTCTATATTGTTAGATCCTCATTTCCTGTGAAGAGCTGAACTATGTAAAGACTGTGCAGGTGACAATGAATGGTGGTTTTAACTGAAGTTTTAAGGGGAAAGCAGAGACCCTGAGTGAGGCCATTTACCAACAATCTTACTGTTCGTTTGTTTTCAGAATAAAAATGGGTAAGAATGAAACCCATATGGCAAGAGTAAGATATTCACAGATGCAATGTTTCTAGGAAAGGGCAAATTACTGGCCAATAAGCAACCCTCACCTAAATTAGAATTATTTATATGATTTAGCATTATATACATGTATATAAAGATCCCAATTCCATGAAATGGTTTTCTTGCTACAGATACTGATTTAGATTTCCTTGTTACCTGTCATGCATACAAGATACTGAAAAAATGAATTCTTGCTCAGCAATATTTGGCCTTTATATTTCAGAGAGTTACAATTTTAAGATGTGACATCCTCATAGTGTTAATCTAGTGCAAATATTACAACATGTGGATAAGATCTATTATTTATATTATGTCTAGTTTTTCTGATGAAACATTTTATTATAGCATAAAACTTTTATATGATTAAAGTAAAAAAGAAATATACACTACAGATTTTCATCATTTACTAAAATACACATATTAGAATATATGTGTAAGTATTTTACTTTTACTTACTTTACAAGTAGAAAAGTGAAAGGAAAGAGAAGAAATGAAAAGAATCATTTCCTATTAATACTAAAATACAAACCATCCTAAATTAGATAGGATTACACCCCAACCATCCCACAGTAAGTCGAAAATTATTGTAACAAAACATAAACTAACCATTTATCTTAACATCTAATGATAGTTACTCTTCTAGCTTGGGAAGCACTTTCTATTAATGAAAATAAGTGCAATTTAGATTTAGGTATTCAGAAGTTGTTTGCTCAAGCAGCAAATTGTTAAACATCTATACGCACATACGTCTCAACTTACATACATGCATACAAGCATACATATAGCTATGCATGGTTGTCTGTAACCATCTGTTTCTTTTGCTTTTGATGTGAGATAACAGTAAATAATATTAAACATATTCAATAAAACTGTCTTTATAAATCTCACAGGAAGATCACTGGAAGATGTTTCATACCTGTTAAGTAGGTGTTCCACTAAGTTACAGACTCCTAAACAATTAGCCTAAAACATTGTCTTGAATCACCCACTTTAGCTGCCCCATGCTAAGATTACAGAATTACAGAACCCTTGCTATTCATCTTAACTGTGGTTTAGCATTTTTAAAATATCTGAATATGTCTTCTCTTTCTAATTAAAGTTGAGACTCATGGCTGAACTCTAAAATTTTAAGGGTTTTTTTTTTTTATTTTTTTTACTTTATGGTCATGGGGGTTGAATTGGGCCAGGGCCCTGTCTGTGAGCTCTTCAGCTCCAGGCTACTACCCTGCCCTCAAGCCAAGCCCTACTTCCCATTTCTAGAGGTTGATTGGAGATAAGAGTCTCATTGGCTCCTACTCTACTACCTGAGCCATACCTTACAGCTTTTAAACACCCTACCATAAAAGTTATTACTAGGGTTTTGTCTCAGGATAGGAAATATGTAACTTTTTATTCAGAATGAGAAGAAAATATTTCTTTATATTTTTCATTCATTTACTAATTTTGTGAACGAAATGTAAAAGGTCCTAGTTATGTTTTCATAGGTTTTGCTTTTCCAGTCCATAAAACAATCTGATGATAATGCATTCAAATCTGTAACTAGCTAGGAAAACATGAAAAATTACTTAATGAGCTTCTAAATATTGGTCTAATTCAAAAAATGATGCTACTCATGTTACTGTTGGAGATCTACAGTGGCTTAATATGTTACATATAATTAGGTCTAATCTTCAATCATTTGGCATTTAAGGACATTAAAAGCTACTCAAATTAGCCAGCTAAAAAGCAGCTGGTAATTGATAATATCTACCTCCAGCTTTAGAAAATTGTAATCTCAGCTGGAAGCCTACAGATGGGGTTAGAAATAAAACAGAAAGAAAATAAATGTGTCCCTATTGCCTTGGTATAAATGACATTTCAGACTAAATAAAGAGAAAGAATGGTAAATGCTAAAAATTAAACATGGAATTCACCCATCACTTTGCTCTTCCTGGAATTTTCAGAAACTTAACCAGTAAAGAGTACAAACAAGATAAATTTTCTCTGGTTTTCAAAGACATGTTTGATTTCTCAGCATTGTATCTTGGTTGTTTAACATTGTGGATTATGCTTTCTAGCAAGAAATAATTCAGTTATTGATACTTTCTTTGCTTTGAGATTTTCCTTAAAGTAGAAATGAGACCAATGATCCTTTGTGAGTGAGCATCAGTTGATTTGTTCCATCTTCAATGTATAAAGTTATAACATTGTGATAGAGGACACAGATGAACCACTTATAGTTGACAATACCACTACACAAGAGCCAGAAGTTTAATTCATGAAACTTCAGTTCCTTTTTCTGTAAAATGCAATGAATTATGCCTCTTCAACTAATGTTGCTTCCCCAGTATCAATTTTGATATTGGTGTTACATGTAATTATGCACCTCTGGAGGCTTGCTATTCAAGCTATGATTTGTGAGCTAGCATAACCATCACTGAAATATTGAATAAAAAGCAAAGTGGCATCACCAAACTTATTCAACTAGAACTCGTTTATTCTGTGGGGTTCAATTTCTAACCATTTCTAACGAGCTAGTGTTGATGCTGCATAGACCATACTGACTAAACCAAGCTTTTGGTATTTCTAATATGAGTCATACAAGTGAAAGACGCAATGTTTTACTTGGACTCTTTAGTTAGAGAAATTATTGGAAAAAAGCACAAAAAGTGTATATATATTACATTGTAATAGTAACCAACTGGAGCTACTGTCTTCATGCTTAGAAACTCTGAAGTAATCAGTGTACAGTCAAATTGAGACATTGGTGTTTTTAAGAGAGCTCTGCAGGTGAATCTGGATCCCTTCTCGAAAGCAACTGACATAACACCAAAGTAAGAATACCCCATTATTTTTTATTAAATAATTTATTAATTGTTATATCGTATCAATTTATTGATTTTTATATCATATTTCAAATGTCATGTTTAACAAACAAGTACATAAGGGAGGCCTGTAGTAGAAAGTCCTGTCCTCGCCCACTACAGTTATCCAGAATGGTTATAGGGATTCAACTCTGAAAAAATAACTTTGTAGATAGGAGTAAGGCAGTGCATCTTAAGAAGGAAGATTATTTCTGGATCTTGCATAGGTGAACTCTAATCAGGCGGGTCCTTAGAAATGGAAGAGGAAAAGAGCATCACAGAGACAGGGGAGTAAAAATACCGGCAAGAGCAAGACTTGCCCCAAGGCTGATGACTTTGGAGTCAGAGAAATGGGGCCATAGAAGCCAAGGAATTCTGGAAATCTCTTGGAGCTGAGAACAATGCCTGGCCAACAAACAGCAAGAAAATAAGTCCTAACCTAAACAAGCAAGAATATTGATTTCTCCTAGAGCCTCCAGGAGAAGGGGAGCCTGGCCAGCACCTTGAATTTTGTCAGTGAGATTCATCTTGGTATTTTTGATCTATGGAACTGCAACATAGTATATCTTTACTGCTTTTCTCATGCTAGCTGTGGTAATTCAGAGGGTCTGATATTAGGACACAGTTATTGTTTTGCCTTAAGCTTTTCATTTAAAGATCATTTGGTAAAAATATTTCTTACTGTTGCCAAAGTATGGAGTTTATTCTATACTGATAGGCTGGTATGCTTCCAACCATAAGGTAATGAGAACTGGAAATGTTGTGATATTTTCCCTTTGGAATAACCTTCAAGAAACCTCAGAACTAATTGAATAACTGAACTAGAATAGCATTCTGTAACATTTAATGAATGCCTATTGTAAACCAGCCAAAGATCTGAGCATTTCACATCCTATTATTCACATTGCTTTACATATATCACATATCACACCCATTTTATCAACACAACAATCCTGGGAAGAGAATACATTTGCTCTTCTCTGTCAAACATACAGATGTTGAAGAACAGAAATGTTTTGCAGGAGTGGTACAAAACAGTGTATAATCTACATAAAACAAGCCATATTGATAGCATAATCTTTAAGTCTCAGAGAAAGCAAAGTGTCTTCTTGTAAATACAGATATACTAGCAAAACTTAGAAAGTAAACTATCAAGAACATCACTCCACAAACAAGTCATCAGAAGGTTATCTCAATCTCATACTTTTAATTTTCAATTGAAACAACATTTTGTCAAACTCAAGATAAAATCTAGAGACTATAGTATGTGGATAAGATATAAAATAAATCCAATTCTAATTTTCCCTGTTATAAGAAGGAATTATTCAGTACATAGGATATGATGCAGTAGAATTTGACAATTATCTAGTTTTTATTTGCAGGCGAGATAATGAAGCTTTGAAAGTCACAGAATTCTGTGACTTTAGGGAAGCATAGCTGAATACATCATTCAGTTGTGTTGTTAAGGCTTCCATGTGCACTTGGAAACAATTTTTCAAAAGGTTCAGATAAGTATTCTTTGGTAATCTAAAGCACTTCAACTGAAGATTAGTCGTAAAACAAAAGAATGGTTCTTCTCTGTATTGTTTTTCTTTACTTCAGGATATATACATATATTTTTTTCCTTGGCTTATGGGGGAAGGGAAAATAAAGACAACAACATGTGTTAGAGACTTTTTTCACATGCATAAGAACCTGAATAAAAAAATTCTAAAGCATAAGGCTATGCTGCCCTGCTTGCTCACCCCACTCCAGTATTTCATAAACCCTTCATCTTGAGAGGCCTGAAGATAAAAGGAGTTGGTTATCTTAGTAGATAAAGGATGCCACTGCAGAGAAACTTAAATAAATATTTAGATGGACAAAATCACATAGAATGGCAAAGGGACATCTTGACAGAATGAAACATCATAAAAGGAGTCAATGAATGTAGTGTCAAAGGAAAAAAAATGCAAAGGAGAGAAGAGGCTCACAGACTATTTGCTTACAGAAAAGCCTTAAGCTGTTCTCTCCAGGAGAAAGCTTTATTAAGATACTGTGAACTCTCACTCTCACTTAACAAACCTGTGTATTTCCATTGTGTCCTTGGAAGCATTTTACATGAAAAAGGCAAAATTCAATTCTACATAAATATTAGCTGAATAAATTCTTTTATAAAATAATTTAATAAACTTTCCTATAATCACATATTATAGTTTCCTTCAAATGTTACCAGGCTGTATTTATGAATGTACTAAAAACAATTCAGAATAAACTATCAATTAAATTACTATTTTGCTGGGTAACAACTTCTCTCCTGTCTATACCATACTGGCTATAATCTGGAAGAAATGAAAAACACTATGGAAACAATCAATTAGGTAGCACACATTGGAAGTATTTTAAGTGAGGTTTCTCAAGGGTCATAAACTTTTATATTATCCACAATTCAAGAACACACAATTGTTTAAAGCCTAAATCTCTACAAAATAAAGAATAAACATATACAATAGAAGGTGCAGGTAATTTTCCCCTTTGTTTTGAAGTACCAGGAATGACTCTTCTGCATTACTACGAATACAAATGTGTCATAGTTATATATGTGCCTAACAACAAAAGAGTTGAAGTACAAAGTCATTTACAGTTTCTTCTGCAAACTATTTTTATTTAAGAAACAAAATAACTTTTAACTATTGTTGATATTAAAACCATGGTGTTCATCTACATAATTGATCGGTATGTATCTAACCAAACCCATTGCTAATATATACAAGAAATTTTTCAACTGCTCTTGTCTAGAAAATGGAAGTGATGAAAGAATTTTAGGGCTGAGGCCAGACTTATTAGCAGAGTTGCACTGTGAAACTCCTGTTTTCAGACCTGGGAAGTCCAGTTCCAGAGTCCTTGGCCGTATAATCATTCCATAATGTTGTTCTTCCTGAGCATACACAGAGGCCTGTGTGCCATGTATTAAAATGCCAGTTCAAGGTTGTTGTTTGTTATCCATCTGGTTCCTTCTTCAGCTTTACTCAAGCTTTACTTTAAAACAAAACAAAGAGAAAAGAACTTATAAACACAAATTTATTCTTTTCACACAGATGTGCATCTCTATTTTAATGTATTCCTGTGTGCGCCCGCAAGGGCTTCTTAAAGCATTCCAAAGTTAGAGAGTCTTTCACAGAATAAGGGTGCCTGTAGAATTCCCAGGCCTTTAGTGTTTCCAAACTCTTGCTGCTAGGAAGTGTGGTGATCTATGAATGAAAGCAGAGCCTCTAAGCAGAGGCCCTTCACCAGAAGCATGCAATCAGCTTTAACTATCAAAGACTCTGCAGTGAAATTCACGTATTGATTTTAATTTATAAATACCCTTCTGGTAGCCTGCTGTGTTGCCTTATAGATTACTTGGGCACTTGTAAATCATCCTGAGTCTGTTCTTGGTTGTATCAATCATAAACTTAATTCTTTGATTTAACTGTTAGGGGATGAGAAGCAGATGTTTTCATTAATCTCTTATGTATTTTTTCTTACACATTTTCCTTCAGGATAATTTGGAGGTAATCATATATATGTATATATATATATGCATACACCTCTTAACCTTTCTAGCTTTATAATGTAAGGCATTTGACTTACAACTAAGAGAATGGAAGAAGGGTTGGCACTGGATAAATCTAGGAAATAGTTACTTTTAAATATTTTAGGGTTTTATCTATTTATTTTTATTTTTATTTATTTTTTGTCCTGGGCCTTGAACTCAGGGCCTGAGCACTGTCCTTGGGCTGTCCCAAGGCTAGAGCTCTACCATGTGAGCCACAGCACCACTTCCAACTTTTTTCTTTGTATGTGGTATGGAGGAATGGAACCCAGGTCTTGGTGCATGGTAGGCAAGCATTCTAACAGTAGGCCAAACTCCCAGCCCTGTTGTTGTTATTGTTGTTGTTATTTGCACCCTCTTGATTCTTCTCTCATTACCTGAGACACATACTGTATTATTTCAATGCTATGAATCATATGTGACTGTAATTTACTTTTGAGATTTGTATAATTTTTTTCTAATTTGTTGAGGTAGTGTTTTGGTGTCATTTGGTTTGATTTCATTTGGTTTCCTTTGATTTTACTGAGACAGGATTTTGCTTATGTAGCCCAGGTTAGCCTGCTATCATCTAAATCCATTAAACTGGCTTGTATAAATCACGACACTCCTATATTCCTCTCCCAAGTGCCAGAAATACAGGAATGTACGAACCCACTTAATACATAGTTTTAAAATATTGATAAGGATTAAACCGGGATTATGTCATAGGAAGTAGTTGCTTTTGAACTAATTCCAGAAGCACAATAATGTTTCTGACTATCCTCTCTAGTATGTCTGTGGCCTGCTTGTTCTTCTCTTAATTTGTTATTGGTACAAGTTGTTCCATTAGACACAGCCATTTGATATAATTTGGCCAATTCAATTTTCACAACTACATGTTTGAATTGAAATAAGGATTTCTAGTTTTATTTTGAATAACGATATAAAACCTCACAGATCTGTCCCTTCACTTAACTCTCCATAGTTGAATTGTAGCTTACTAGGTGTGGCTTTTAGATGAGAATAGATTGGTGGAACCTTAAAACTCTGCTTCTCTGGAGAGAGTTCTTTTGGATCCCTGTTGACTTTTAACCATCTTCTGTCCACCAATCTATTCTCATTATTTATTTTTTCTACATGTGCCTTCATGGATTGCTATGTTCCTATACAGTCTGAATAGCTGGGATTTTTTTTTGCCAGTCCTGGGCTTGAGCTCAGGGTCTGAACACTGTCCTTGGACTTTCTCAAGGCTAGAGCTCTACCACTTGAGCTTCAGCACCACTTCAGGCTTTTTCTATATATGTGGTATCAAGGAATTGAACCCGGGTCTTCGTGCATGGTAGGCAAGCACTTTAACCACTAGGCCAAACTCCCAGCCCCTGGGATTTTTATTTGTATATTTTAAAATTTCATTTCATTGTTAAGGTGACTTACAGAAGGCTTACGGTTACATACATAAGGTAATGAGTACATTTCTTGTTGAACATTATTGTTCCCCTCTTGTTTTTCTCTCACTTTCCTTTCCCCTCAAACATTTGCCACGTTGTAAAGTTCATTTTCAACATTTATCCCATGAGTAGCTCTGCTGCTTTGGTTCTCCCTTTATCCTTTGTGTCACCATTTTGTTGTTCCCCTGCGATTCCCCAATTAAGATAAGCATATATACAAAGCACAGGGTACCAAAATCAAATAGAGTGACAACAGGGGATAAACTAATGGGACAAAACTGAAAAAAAAAGAAATTCATACATTCACAGTACATTAAAAACAACCACATAAAGAAATAACTCATGTTTCTATATCTTACAGTTAATTTTGCTTAGCATCATCTTCTATAGTCATATGTACATAGCTATTGAGCTATGGTGAGCCTCTTCTAGGACTATCCTAGACATCTACTAATTATTAAAAATCAAGGAAATAATGTAGTCTATTTTTTGTTGGGTCTAGTTTACTTCACTTATGGATATATCTAGCAAAATAAATAGAAATCCCACATATTTGGAGAACGTCTTCACTAGTCATAAAACAGACAAGTATAAGTTATAACTAAAACTTATAACTATATAACTTATAACTAAAAAATTAAGTCCCACAAAAATAAGTCCTCAAAGAAACATCCACCCCATTAATAATTGAGCTAAAGACTTAATGAGAGTCTTCTTTTTAAGGAGATAAGAATGGCCTATAGACACATAAAGAAACGCAAATCAAAACATTGAGATCCCACCTCACACTAAGTGGGATGGCCACGATCAAGAAATCTAATAACAAAACATGCTGGTAGGTATGTGGCCAAAAGGGAACACTACTACACTCATGGTCGGAATGTAAATTTGTTCAACCATCCAGGAAAGTAATATGGAGGTTCCTCAAAAGACTAAACATAGAGCTTGCCTATGACCCAGCAGTCCCATTTCTGGACAGTTATCCAAATGACCACAAACAAGGCCATACTAAACCTAAACCTACCAGCATAACCATGTTCATTACACGATTAATTACCAGAGTTAAGATATGGAACTAACCCAGATGATCCTCAATAGATGAATGGATCAAGAAAATGTGGTATTTTATATACACAATACAATTCCATGCTTCCCTCTGAAAGAATGACATTGTCCCATTAACAAGGAAAAGAAAAGACTTGGAAAAAAATCATATTAAGTTAGTTTTATTGAAACGAAATCCCTCTAATTTTTTTGCCTAGTATAGCCTTCAAACGTGTTTTTTCCAATTTCTGCCACCAAAGTCTTTAGAAGAAACACCACCTGCCCCAATTTAAGAAAGGAGGGCTGAAAAGAAAAAGCATGTTGGCTCATGCCTATAATCCTAGCTACTCAGGAATCTGAGATGTGAAGATCGCAGTTCAAAGCCAGACTGGGCACTAAAGTCAGTGAGACTCTTATCTCCAATTAACCACAAGAAAACTGGAAGGAGGGCTGTGGCTAAAGGGATAGGGCAGTAATTTTGAACTGAAAAGCTCAGGGACAGCACCCAGGCCCAGAGTTCAAGTCCCAGGATGCCCCCCCCCAAAAAAAAAGAAAAAGGAAAAAGCTGGAAGGAGAGCTTTGATTCAAATGCTAGAATGATATCCCTGAGCAAAGAAGCTCAAGTACAATTCCCAGACCTGAGTTCAAGCCCCCTAGATCAGAACATTGAAGGAAAAAATATGAATTTATATTTAAAATACCCTACATTCGAAGCAGTTTTAATGAATAGTTTACTGTCCTCTATATCTATGTGTCTTAAAGACTGCCTAACTTCTGAGCACTGTACTTGATTAAGGAAACTGCATATGCAGATTCAGTATTGTTTATCTGTGGACAATGAGATGGAGAATTAAATTATGACTACTTTAATTAGATAGTATGATTTACAGTGCCATGGTTTATGTGAGTTTTCCTCTTTTTGAGGGGGGCAATAAAGTTGTAACTAAAGACTATCATACACTACAGAAAGAGAGGAGAAAAAGAGAAAGAAAGAAAAAAATGAAGGGAAGAAAAATAAAAATAAGAACTCGTTTACAAGGAAGTGAATTAGGCTACAAGGCTTAGACTAAGTGGACCTTAACTAGGTTTGGGATATTTTTGAAGTAATGTCAGTTGAGCCCCACATTTTAATCCTGTCTTGTTGACATTCTCTCTACTAACCAATGGCTGCTACAAAACCTTTATTATATGCTATATATAACATTGCCCGCTTTAACAGCTTATATCTTATTCACAAATTAGCTTGGTTCCCGTAGCTCATGCCTGTAATTCTTGCTAGTCAGAAGGTTGAGATCTGAGAATTGCTGTTCAAAACTAATCCAGACAGGAAAGTCCATGAGACTCACCAAAAACTGGTACTGAAGCTCTAGCTCAAGTAAAGGAGTCATAAACTTGAGCATAACACCCCAGCAACAGTACTTATTCCCTTAATTTATGCCCTAGGACTGGCACAAAAAGAGAAAAAGATAACATGCTCAGGTAGTAAAATGAGTATACTTAGTTTCTTACTAATTCATATTAAAATGTAAATTTATGGCATTGTTCATCTTTAAAAATACAGTATTTCATAAAAGAATAAGTATTAGAATAGATAAAATGCAACAGGTAGAATAATGGAAGACTTTCTTTCTTAATTTTACTGTATTATACTTACTTAAAGATGAATCAGTCTGTTCTTTGTTTCAAAGAATAGTCAGTCAGGCATTACTGACTGATATTTACCTGATCAAAAGAAAGAATAAGACTTGAAAATTAAATTCCAAATACTGTCAAAATTACTGCTGATGAACACATGAACACAGAGCAGGTCTACTTTGCTTAATGGATGAATGATAAAGGTGACATAGTTTTAGATATAAAGGAAATGACATGCTAAATATTTTATCTGACAAAATTTATTCTCTTAACAAGATCTGAGAATTCAAAACAGAATTTATATTCATGTCAAATAGAAAGTCAGTGTGGATTTATTACTTGTTTTCCT